>NC_057419.1:11744770-11882328 GCF_019320065.1 Cervus canadensis
CTTCCAAGTTACACACTGTTTCTTAGTTTTTCATTCCAGGGCTGACAGGGAAGAAGATTATGTTTCATATTAGCTTTGTCCATTATGTTTTTTTAGCAATTGATAATCAGGATGAAAAGATGCTTTGTGCTAATTGTACAGGTAAAAATTCAGGGTTGTCCTGGTGTATACATGATCATGTTTTTGTTTTAATCATGCTAAGTCAATGTGCTGGTCACCACCCTGCGATTTGATTTGGTTAAATATCAGCTGAGTTGCATCAGGCTCGGGTTCCATTCTGCATTGTAATGCACGCTGTTTGAGCTGTCCCTTATAACCGTGTTTGTCTTTAATAACGCAATTACTTACAGCAGTTTGACTGTATATCATAACCACAACAAAAAGAGAACGGAGTGGAAGCAGGCCCAGTGAAGTATCTTTTCAGAGCCTCCCAAGAACCTCCCGCTACCTCCCCAATCACAAAGGCGCACACAGATGCAGAAAATTAACGACCTGTCCAGGATCCACGGGGCCAGGTTGGATGCGAACCCACTCAACCTGCCTGTCTCGCATATACTACCTGTGAATCCTTGACGCTTTACAGACGAAACGTACAATTTCTCACCTACAACGAAACATCCAATTTCTCACCTCCAATATACAGGCTTCCATTCTGGTTCCTGGGCAGGGCTCTCATATTATATCTTTGCAAGTGAGAAGGAAAGAAATATACGCTCAGTGGGGAAATGTCTGGCTCCTGGACCCGACATGCTCATTTTAATTCAATTACATTTGTGATCTCAATTATATTTTAAATTCTATTTCACCTTTGGTCTTTGCGTTCTCACATCATGTCTGATGTTTCCAAATTAATAAATGCTGAGAAGTACTGAATTACTAAGTACTAAGGTCCTTTTAACATATCAACTACTTTAAAAACACTTATTCATGTCCTGGGCTTCCCTCAGAGCTCGGTAAGGAATCCGCCTGCAACGCAGGAGACCCCGGTTCGATTCCTGGCTTGGGAAGATCCCCTGGAGAAAGGAAAGGCTACCCACTCCAGTATTCTTGGGCTTTCCTGGTGGCTCAGCTGGTAAAGAATCCGCCCGAAATGTGGGAGACTTGGGTTTGATTCCTGGGTAGGGAAGATCCCCTGAAGAAGGGATCCAATATTGTGGCCTGGAGAATTCCATGGACTATGGGGTTGCAAAGAGTCAGACCTTAACTTTCACTTTCCCTTTTCATTCATGTCCCAGATGGAAAATACAATATGGGCACTTTTGTGACACAAACATAAGCATCCAGCAAAAAAGGCAGGGGACTTTGCGAGAAAAAAAAACCCGTGGTGGCCACGGCTGGGCCCTGAACTATTATATATACTTCTTGTTTCTGTGTAACAAATTGCAGTGAAGCTTGGCCCTCTAAAACAATCATGACCGTTACCTCCTGGTTTCAAAGGATCAGGAATTTGGGAGCAGCCTATCTGTATGGTGCTGTTTCAGGGTCTCCTGTGAGGCTGCAGTCAAGACCTCAGCCAGGGCTCCAGTCATCTGAAGGCTTGACTAGGACTGAAGGAGGATCCAGTTTCAGGAAGAGGTGTGCACAGAAATGTCAAGTTGGTGCTCGCTAGTGGTGAGGAAGCCTCAGTTCTTTATCAGAAATACATTTCCATCGGGATGCTTCACTGTCTTCATGACGTGAGAACTGGCTTCCCCCAGAAGCCAGGTGACCCCAGACAGAGCAAGGCAATAAGTGGCAATGCCTTTCATGATCCATCTGCTAAAGGCACGGTCGAAGAGGTCCATAACATTCTATCAGTAGTTATCATCCTGGTGAGCCCTCATTGATGAGGAGGCAACGGCATAAAGACAGTGACTATCAGGAGGGGTGACTCATTGGGTGTCTCTTGGAAGCTGGCTGAGCCATGCTGTTTCCCAGAAAACAATGAATTTTCCAACTCCATAGACCCGCTCGCTGGACCCTTGGTGGGAAAAGAAGGGTCAGGACCAAGTCTAGGGCTGGAGACTGGTTCACCTTGTACCGGAAAGGTCCCCAGTGCAAATTTCAGCATCCAAAGGTGTATGGCAAATTCCAGGGTCCTCCTGAGATAATGAAAATGCCAAAGATCAAAGGCGATCCACTCCCGTGAATGGCCGAGGCAGCGAGAGAATCGCCCGGAGTCAAACAGATGGCAGTATTGTCCTTCCAGACGGTGCACTCAGCTGGGGGCAAGAGTCCAGCCAGAAGCTGGGGAAAGAGAATCCACCCCACTCCCTGAGATAGGAGTTGGCCGCAGATCAGGGTAGGTCTCCAGGCTGTCAAGTGAATGATGGCTAATCGTGAACCAAAGACCCAGGTCAGAGGCTAAAGCAGAGTTCTGAAACCTCACAGGTGCCCGTGACCTTTCCCTGAAATACTGCAATAAGCAAAGGGATACCAGTACAAATCCAGAGTCCATTCCTGGGTGGATCTGACTTTCCTACTTGTTGTGGAAAGTTCTGGATCTAGAGGTTTTTTTTTAATAAAAGAAAAAAAAGAAGAAGATGATGATGGCATTTGGCATCATCTCAGTGAGCTGAGAAAACCCCAGCGGTTTCCAGGGACATGTGTCAAACCAGATGCCTGCATCTCAGGACACGTTCCATGATGAGCAAATAAACTCCCTACACACACACACACACACACACACACACACACACTCTGCCCATTTCATGCCAAGCACGTTCCATGCCAAGCAAATAAGCTCCCTACACACACACACACACACACACACACACACACTGCCCATTTCATGCCAAGCATGTTCCATGCCAAGCAGATAAGCTCCCTACACACACACACACACACACACACACACACACACACACCCTGACCATTTCTCACCAAGCCTTGGAGTTCCAATCTGAGAGGTGAGCCTGTTAAGAGCCGATGTTTGTGGGTCTCACAGATGCAAGCCTCCTTGCTCTTGAAGGCTGTTTATTGGGGGGCTCCTCTCTTAGATGCACGCTTTCAAAGGTGGGGGGCCTCAAGTGGGTTTCCAAGCCTTCCCTCCTCAGGAGTGAGGTCAGGGTCTTCCTCAAATCTTCTCTGTGCGGCTCCTTTTCAGGACACAGCGCTGTCCCAGAAATCACGCAATACTACAACTCTGCCCAGAGCAGATTATTTCCAGGACAATAATAGTTCTTCGAGTTCCTCCCTGCAAAATGAGAATTTTACGCTGGACAAGAAAACATTGATGTTGCCCCCATTTGCCACCGCACAAAGCAAAATCTTCAGTAAATGGCTGTGAGAAACCTTTGGCTCTATGTGACAGATTCTGACCTTCCCAGGTTCTGTCTTCACCTTCATTCTCAAGCAGACAAGGCTGACTTAGTTTCCTAAAGTGCTTTGTAAAAAATATTCACCTTCCCAGCTTCCCTTGAAGCTGCTGCTAGCCTTGGTGTATCGTTCATAGGTGATGAGACCTAAGGGGCATACTCCTGGAGATTTCAGGAGTATTTCAGGAGTATTTCTAGCTTTCTGCTGCAATCTAGGAGATTTCTAGCTTTCTGCTGGAAGCATTTTTCCTCCCTTCCTCCCTCCTTTTTTTAAATTTGATCCTCCAACACACACATTTGGGGAAACCGTCTTGCAAAAGGAGGCAGTGAGCATGAACACTGAGGATAGTATGAGCTAAAGACAGCGGGGTGAGGGAGACAGCCTGGGGTGCTGGTGATAACATGGAATCACTTCAGCTTTGTCACAGGCAGTCCCACCCCAGCATAATCAACACGATTAGCTCAGTGCGGCCCAAAGTTATACAGACGCAGAAACTCTTTTTCTCTGTAGAATCTATTAACCGTAGCTCACACAATTGGTGCTCTGCCGAGCATATTTTCGGAAAGTCTGACCAGTGACATCCAAAAGGATTTAAATAAGGCAGGAGTTTGTGGGGTGGAGTTCAGCTCCTCTACCATGCCATTGTAAAGAGCTGGTGCTTATTTTGAATTATCGTACATGGAAGAATGTGAATTATTGTACATGGAACCTACGTGCTGCTCCTTGGGACGGGAAAGGGTGGAGAAGCCTGGGAAACAGGGGTGAGTTTTAATGGAATGTTACCACAGTTGAAAATAACTCAAAGCATGAAAATCAAACCCTGGAAGCCTCAGGTCAAGGGTGTAATAGTCACCTTTCTCTTCAGATCCCAAATATTTTAAATATCATCTCCCAAATATTTTAAATATTATCTCCCACCGTGAAGTTGATGAGGCAGTTTTTATTACTCACCTGCACTCACCTGCACATCTTGTATGCATGCTCAGTCGTGTCCGACTCTTTGAGGCCTCATGGGTGGACTGTAGCCCACCAGGCTCCTCTGTCCATGGGGTTTTCCAGGCAAGAATATGGGAGTGGGTTGCCATTTCCTTCTCCAGATTTCCATATCTTGGACAGGGGTTAAAATTTAAAACATCTCCCATGAAAGAAATATACCTCCCCAGTCCTTGCTATCCCTGCTGTCTTCCATGTGCAATAATTCAAAATAAGCACCCACTCTTTACAGTTAGTATTCTACAGGTTCTAAGCCTGGGAGGCAGGGTGCGGTTGCTGGGAAGGAAATGACACAGCGCTTAAGGGCTGTTCTGAATCTATGCCATCCAGGAGGGCAGCCTGTGGCCACAGGCAGCTGCTGATCCCTTGAAATGTGACTCGCCTGAATTGAGACGCCCTATAAGCGTGTTTCAAAGACTTGCTGTAAAAAAAAAAAAAAAAAATGTAAAATATTCATTAAAAACACATATTAATTACGTGCTGAAGTGATAATATTTTTGATGTATAGAATTGGTTGCATGTTTTATTAAAGTTAATTTCATCTGCTTCTTATGGCCTTTTTCATGGCACTGCTCGGAAGTTTAAAACTATAAATATGGCTTGTCATCTGGGGCTAGCATTATATTTCTCTTAGAGGTTGTGTCCTAGAGGCTCTTTGTCCATGACTGTATTGTGAGTCTTTGGGGAACTATTGGGGGACTCTGTTTCCCCACCCATAGAATGAGGTGGCTGGAACATGTTGCTCCCAGTTTCAGCTGCATGAATTATAAAAGCTATACATTCCTCTTTTCGTTTTTCGTCTCTTAAGTAAAACAGTCATGTGTATGTTTTCCTGGGAAGAACTCTGAGGTGAGTGGCAGGAAGCTTGGTTTGAAATCTGTTGCTTCTATTTCTTGGTCTGGTCACTGGCCACTCATTTTTTAGTATCAGTTCAGCTGTGGGAGGCACCCTGATTTGCAATGTTCCGGAGAAAGTGAAGCTGACTCTCAGTAGATACATGGTTGCCTTGCATGTGTTTATAAACACAGAAAGCAGCATACAGGAAAAAAATATTTTAAGTGATGGAGGAACATCTCAGCAGGTTGCAGCCAGCAGCCTGAAGTAGGGAAGGACATAAAATGCCTCCCACAAGGACCCCAACATTACTGTTTCAGTCATTCTGCAGAAGGCCAAGCCATTACCACTTAGGTTCCCAGCAGCACAAGAACCTCAGTGAGAAAACAAATATATGCCAGGTGCTATTCAGCAACTGGGAATACAGTTGGGGGGAAAAAAAACAATCAGGCCTGGCTTCCTCTGCTTGTGATGGTTATTTTTCTGCAAAGGCCATAAGGTATACCATTGCACAGATCCATGCAGTAGCAATCAGGAACATAAGCTGCACAGTAGGCGGGCAGGGGGCGACTTTTCTCTAAACCTGATACAGACTTTTCTCTAAACATGATATAAAGTTCCTCTCTGTTCAAAGTTCCTCTCTGTAACCTTTGAAAGAGTCCATGTAAATCATCTTAAGAATTCTGCAGTGAGTTTCTGTTGCTGTTGTTTTTTTTTTTTTTTTTTTTGAAGTGCTTTATTGATTTATCTAATTTTGACTGTGGTGGTCTTGGTTGCTGCAGGCGGGCTTTCTCTAGCTGCAGTGAGCTAGGATCTCATAGCAGCGGCTTCTCTTGTGGTGGAACACAAGCTGTCGGGCTCATCAGCTGCAGTGGTTGTGGTGTGTGGGCTTAGCCGCCCCGCGGCGTGGGGGAAGTCTAGTTCGCAACTGAGGCATGCAACCCACGTGCCCTTGCATTGGCACTTGGGTTAACCCCTAGACCACCCGCGAGGCCCTGCATTGAGTTATATCTTCCGTGATACAAGTAAGTGACCAGTCAGGGTAGGTTAAGGACTATAGGATGAATAAGAAGAGAATTGTGACTCAGAAGATAATAGATACCCAGGGTGATGCCACACGCCAAATGACAGAAAAGTCTGGCGATTGCATGGGGCCGTTTCTTGACCTTACACGTTAGAGTAAAATCACTCCAAAATCACTGCAGATGGTGACTGCAGCCATGAAATGAAAAGACGCTTGCTCCTTGGAAGAAAAGCTATGACCAACCTAGACAGCATATTAAAAAGCAGAGACATTACCTTGCTGACAAAGGTCCATCTAGTCAAAGCTGTGGTTTCTCCAGTAGTCATGTATGGATATGAGAGTTGGACTACAAAAAGAAAGCTGAGCACAGAAGAATTGATGCTTTTGAACTGTGGTGTTGGAGAAGACTCTTAAGAGTCCCTTGGGCTGCAAGGAGATCCAACCAGTCCATCCTAAAGGAGGTCAGTCCTGAGTGTTCATTGGAAGGACTGATGTTGAAGCTGAAACTCTTAATACTTTGACCACCTGATGCAAAGAGCTGACTAATTTGAAAAGATCCTGATGCTGGGAGCGATTGGGGGCAGGAGGAGAAGGGGACGACAGAGGATGAGATGGTTGGATGGCATCACCGGCTCAATGGACATGAGTTTGAGTAAACTCTGGGAGTTGGTGATGGACAGGGAAGTGTGGCATACTGCAGTCCATGGGGATTGCAAAGAGTCAGACATGACTGAACGACTGTACTGAACTGAACTAAATTGAACACGTTAGAGTAGGGGATTTTAAGACCTTGGGCTGAGATGTGGGTTTTCAGACCTTTGGACCAAGGTCCGAACTTAAAGGTTTATCTCTGGGCTAACAGGTCACATCAGAACCCACTCTAGGTTTAGCTGGATAGGCTTCCTTCCTAAAAGTCTTTGTACATTTGTACTTTAACTGTTATGAAACGATGTGCAATTCATACACTGTCACAATTGACATCACTCAAAACACCTGTGTTTATAAAGACTCAAGATAAAACCCTGTACTTAGATACTTTATGGAATTCTAGCTCACGGAGTAGATATAATCAGACACATGCTATCGCCTGGCCACTTGGACACGGAATAGTGCCCCGACAGGCTCTTTTCCCTGTTTCATTTTTCATTCATTCACTGTGTATATAAGCATGTGCCTATGTTGTGGGTCAAATGGTGTCCCCCCGGCCCTGACAGAGTTCATGGGTTTGAAATCCTAAACTCCCTAGGAGCTCAGAATGTGACCTCATTTGGACACAGGTCTGTTTCAGGAGTGGTTAAGTCAGAATGGTACTTCTGAAACTGACCTGTTTCCAAGTGAGGCCACGTGGGATCACAGAATGTTGGACACGGCTGAGTGCCTAGCACGCTGAGTGAAAATGAGGCCATACTGTCACAGGAGCAGGGGAAGGGACTCATTCAGTGTAACCGGCGTCCTTATTTATTTATTTTTGGCTGGGCTGGGTTGATGCACTCGGGCTTTGTCTGGCTGCAGCGAACGGAGGCTACACTCTAGTTGCGGGGCTCAGACGTCTCACTGTGGTCCTTCTCTCGTTGTGGACCACGGGCTCCAGGGCTCACACGTGTCACTAGTTGCGGCTCGAGGGCCCGGCTGCCTCTCAGCTTCTGGGAAATTCCCAGACCGGGGATGGAACCTGTGTCCCCTGCACCGGCAGCCAGATTCTTAACCACTGGACCACCAGGGAAATCCCAGGTCTGACATCCATACAAAAAGAATTTGGCCCCAGAGACGGACAGGCAGGAGAACGCCTTGTAGAGGCTGGCGTTCGGCTGTCACGAGCCAGGGAACTTACCAGCTGCGAGGAGAGAGGGCTGGAAGGCACAGATCCTTCCCTGCTGTGTTCAGAGAGAGCCTGTCCCTTGCCAACACCCGATCTCAGACTTTCAGCTGTAATACCGTACATGTCTGTTATCTAAGACCCACCCCGCCCCCACCATCTGTGATATTTGTGCAGCGGCCCTGGAAAACTAACAGACCCCTGCTGAGTGCCAGGTCTGATTGTGACTGCTGAACAAGACCCATCAGGTCTTGCCCTCACAGAGTTTAGGTACTGCAGGGCTGAGATAGAAGTCCATGAGATGATTTCAGACAGTGATCAGGAACACCCCTTATACACAGCGCATTGCGGATTCTTCTCCTTTATGTTCGTGATCACAGAACTGTGAGCACGTAAAGACCTAAACTTGAATAACTGTGATGGTAGTGTGCATCCCACTCTGGAAATGAATGGCCTGTCGACGTGCAGAATCTCCCGTTACAGAACCTCGTAGTTGTAATTTGGGTTGTGTATTATTTAGTCGCTCAGTCGTGTTTGATTCTTTGCGACCCCACGGGCTGCAGCACGCCAGGCTTCCCTGTCCATCACCATCTCCCAAAGCTTGCTCAAACTCACGTCCATTGAGTCGGTGATGCCATCCAACCATCCCATCCTTTGTCGCCCCCTTCTCTTCCTGACCTCATTCTTTCCCAGCCTCAGGGTCTTTTCCAGTGTAAGTCCAAAGACTTAAAATTCTGTCTTCCATTTTTCTTTCTCGATGTACATTGCCACTGTTCAGTATGATATCTCTTCATCAGCATTATTTCTCTTATATTCCTTCTGTGTAATATAAATTTATATCTTTATACTACAAATCTGTAAAACCTCACATAACATATAGCCAAGTTACCTAGGCAGCTTTTAAAATATAATTGTTTTCATTGTATATCACTGGGCATTTTTTTTTTAATTTTTTAATTTATTTATTTTTATCTCCGTTTTATTTATTTATTTTGCTTTACAATAATGTATTGGTTTTGCCATACATTGACATGAATCAGCCATGGGTGTACATGTGTTCCCCATCCTGAACCCCCCTCCCACCTCCCTCCCCATCCCATCCCTCTGGGTCAACCCCACTGGGCATTTTTAAAAATGTTAACTGGGGATTAGGGAATCATCTGAATTTAAAAAGTGGAAACCTGGGATGATTTATGGGCCACGCGGTGGGCACCCTCCGGGAGAGTGTACTCAGGAGTGAGTCGTGTAGATTAATGAATGAATAAAACAGTATTGTCATGAAGGCAGAGAAACAAGCTGCCTAGTTGGAGGTGCTCATGGAGCTTTTCATGGGTTGATCTGAACACATAAATTTAAGTGTGTAATACAGTGTCAAACTTAAAAAAAAAAAAGAAGGCCATTGACAGTAGACGCTTTGCCATTGCCTCAAATAAGTCTTCACCAGAAAAAAAAAAAAAAAAGTTTCATGTGTGCACATTGACAAACAGCAGATGAATCGATAGGTACATAAATAGCTGGCTATAGATCATTGCGTCTAGGAAATAAAATGGAGAGATTTTCCAAGTCAGTGTTTCAAGCTGTCCTCCTCAAGTCCAGAAGTGCCCCTTCTCTCTGGTGGGACCTTTGCATTATTTTCAGGATAAGTCTTCATTCTGCAGAGCTCTGCAGTGCTTCAGGTATTTGGGTTCCTGGACTCCATCCAATGGACCTACCAAACTTTTGTCTTGGGGATGAGGAAACCCCTCCTTGGACCCTCTTGAGTACCAACCTTTATGTGTGTGTGTGTGTGTATATATATATATATATATATATATATATATTTGTGTATATAAAATTTGGGGGTCCTCCTGGTGACTCACACATTAAAGAATCTGCCTGCAATGCAAGAGACCCAGGTTCCATCGCTGGGTTGGGAAGATCCCCTGGAGGAGGAAATGGCAACCCACTCCACTGTTCTTGCTTGGAGAATCCCATGGACAGAGGAGCCTGGCGGGCTACACACCCCACGGGGTTGCCAAAGAGTCGAACACGACTGAGCAGCTAACACACTTATACAGTTTTATTTATTTACTTATTTTTGGTTGTGCTAGGTCTTCATCGCTGCGAGGGCGTTTCTCTAGTTGCAGCGAGCAGGGACGACTCTCTAGTTG
This sequence comes from Cervus canadensis, assembly GCF_019320065.1. Lineage (NCBI taxonomy): Eukaryota > Metazoa > Chordata > Mammalia > Artiodactyla > Cervidae > Cervus > Cervus canadensis. Next base: position 11,754,885 of record NC_057419.1, read on the forward strand.
CGGTTTGCGGACTTCTCAATTGCGGTAAATTCTCTTGTTGCAGAGCGCAGACTCGAGGGCGCGTGGGCTTCAGTGGTCCCGACACACGGATATAGTTGCTCCACGGCACGTGGTATCTTCTGGAAGCAGGGATCCAACCTGTGTCCCTGTCATTGGCGGAGTGCTTCTTGCATTTCCTTCATTGGCAGAAGGATTGTTTACCATTGAGCCATCAGGGAAGCCCCCTGAGTGCCAGTCTTAATCAGAGGCCACCCAGCCACGGGTTTTCTGTCCTGCCCAATGCTGTCCTCCTCGGTGTTTCATGGAAATCTGGATTAGGTGATAACAGGTAAAAAAAAAAAAAAAAAATTCACTGTTTTCCCATCAACCATCCAAGTGCCTCCTGGAGAAGGAAATGGCAGCCCACTCCAGTATTCTTGCCTGGAGAATCCCATGGACAGAGGAGCCTGGCGGGCTGCAGTCCATAGGGTCACAAAGAGTCGGACATGACTGACCACACACACATCCAAGTGCCTGGCCTTCTTGACAGCCTGAGTGTCTGGAAGCTGCTGAGTCCATATTTCCACATGGCCACCACCTGGGGGTTGCTAGCTGTCTCCCACTACAGCCAGCTTGCTCCCCTCTTCAAGGTACCTGTGTGCCCCCAAAGGCATCTCGTTTACAACCTAGTTCTGAGATTCTGCCTTTATTTCCCCCCTCTTTCCTGGAAAGTATTCTTTTATTTTTATTGGAGTATAGTTCATTTACAAAAGGGCTTCCCGGAGGTTCAGTGATAAAGAATTTGCCTGCAACACGGGAGACCTGGGTTCAGTCCCTGGGTCTGGAAGATCCCCTAGAGGAGGGCATGGCAACCCACTCCAGTATTCTTGCCAGTGACCCCAGGATAAATTGCTTGATTTTGGGCTTCCCCCGTGGTTCAGTGGTAAAGAATCTGCCTGCAACACGGGAGACCTGGGTTCAATCCCTGGGTCGGGAAGATCCCCTGGAGAAGGAAATGGCAAACCCACTCCGGTATTCTTGCCTGGCAAATCCCATGGACAGAGGAGCCTGGTGCATATAGTCCATAGGGTCACAAAGAGTCAGACACCAACACTCACTTTCATTGTATGTATACCAGTTTGCGTCTGTTAATCCCACACACCTTATTTGTTCCTCTCTCCTCCCTTCTCCCCACTGGATACTGCACCTTTTGTTTCCCACATCCATGAGTCTGTTTCTATTTTGCACATGCGTTCATTTGTGCCATTTTTTAGATTCCACAGGTAAGCGATAGATAGCATAGGGTACTATTTGTCTTTTTCAGTCTGACATTTCATTAAGCATGAGATTCTCTAAGCCCATCCACACTGCTGCATGTGACGGTGTTCTGTTCTTTTAATAGCTAATATTCCAACGATGTGTATAAATCACAGCTTCTTCAGGCAATCATCTGTTGATAAGCACTTGCATTGCTCCCACATCCTGGCTACTGTAAATAACGCTGCTGTGAACACTGGGGTGGATGTGTCTTTGTGACTGGGAGTTTTCATCTTTTCCGGATGTATGGTCAGGAGTAGGATTGCTGAATCATACGGTAACTCTGTAGGTTTTTTCTTTGAGGAACCTCCAGACTGTTCTCCACAGTGACTGGACCCACTGACATTCCCAGCTGCGGTGTACATGGGTTCCCTGGTCTCCACATCTTCTCCAAGCATTTCTTATTTGTAGACTTTTGGACGGGAGCCGTTTGGCAAGGGTGAGGTGATACCTCATTGTGGTTTTGATTTGCATTTCCCTCATAGCTGGTGGTGTCGAGCACCAGATTCTGCCTTTACAGCCGCGGCTGACCAAGGATGGTGCTCCGAGATTCCATGGACTGCTCTGGGCTGAAGTCTGAGCAGAAGGACTTTTTACAGCTCCCTGGGTGCGTGGGTCGTGCTCCAAGGCTGAAAGTGCTGATCTTAAACCTTGTTACTCAAAGTCCGCTCCGTGGATCTGGTTACTGCGAGTGTCCACATCACACGGGGGCTTGTTGGAAATGCAGATTTGCAGGTCCCATCCCATATCAGAACTTCCTATGCGAATCTGCGAGCACCTTTAAATGCCATTGACTAATAAGCCCCTTCTCGTCTCCTTGGTTGTGGCTCAGCTGGTTGAGAATCTCCCTGCCATGCAGGAGACCTGGGTTCGATCCCTGGGTCGGGAAGATCCCCTGGAGAAGGCAAAGGCTACCCACTCCAGTATTCTGGCCTGGAGAATTCCATGGACTGTGTGGTCCATGGGGTTGCAAAGAGCCGGACACGACTGAGCAGCTTGCACTTCACTTCACCTCCTCTCTTTGGTAAAGTGGTTATTCCGGTGCCTTCAGATACCAGCTGTACACAGATGAGTCTCAGATGGATCTTCCCCGATACCCTATAACACTGCTTGTACTGGGGTAATGTAAAACTGCGCGGGCCTCCCGCTGGTTATGCCTTTGCGAGCCACGCTTGTGATTTGAAGCCTGCCCGTGTTCTCTGACTCCCAGATTCCCTAAAAAACATTGAGTTTGCTGTCGTTTTTCTTCTCGCTTCATGTGTTTTCGGTGAGGAGGAGACAGTTCAGAACTGAGCTGCCACCGTGTGCCTATCTGAAGCAGAAATTACGTTCTCGGACTTTTGTGAAAAATTATTTATGACTTATTCCTTCTGGTTTTTTTTTTTTTTTTTCTCTTTCTAGAGCTCCTGTTCTTTAGATATTGGACCTACTGGTGTGGTCCTCTGATGTCCCATCCATTCTGCCCTGTTATCCATCTCCTTGTCCTTTTGTTCCATTTCTGATGGAGTTCCTTATTCTTAACCTCCAGTCTTGTATCCCCTGGGCACAGACAGCTGTCCTTCAGTTGCTGACACCCACGACTCTTGGCCGGGACCTTTGTGTGGCAACAAGAGCTCTCTTGCTCTGGTGAGTGGCAAACCAGAAATGCCAAGGAATAATCCCGCCATCGGAACAGCCTTCAGTTAAAGGCTCACTGGCCTTCTTCGGTTGGCATATTTCCCTGGGGACACATCCAATGTGTTGTGTGGATCCACAGCCTGTCCCTTTTCGTTGCCTAGTAATATTCCACACTATAATCATAACGCAGTTACTTTAACCATCTGCCTGTTGAAGGACGCAGGGAGCTGTTTCCAGTTTGGGGCAATTACCGATAAAGCAGCTGTGAACACTCATACATGGATCTTTGTGTGAACATAAATTTCTTTTCTCTGAGACCAGAGCCCCAGAGAGCAGTTGGTGGGTTTCAGAGTATTTGCACGTGTCACGGTTTTTGATGGATCATCAGTGCTGACCTGGAGGTGTTTGGACTTCACCTAACAGGAACAGAAAGTGTTACATGCTTTTGGGCAGATAGGATGTGACCACAGTATCGTTCTATGGAAAATAATCATCTCACGCAGTGTGGAGACTTAAATTGGATGCCAGTCTGAGCCACGGCTATAATCGTTAACTTGAAGGATGAAGGGCAGGAACCGGAAGAGGGTCAGTGGGAGTGGAGAAGAGAAACCGATCCAAGGTTAATTCCACACTGGAATAAGATACCGTTGTAAAAATACGACCCATGGACTTTAACCCCCCAGAGGATATTTGAGGAGAAATAAAAACAACAAAGGAAAGCAGAAAGGAAACTCGTCGTGCTTACATTTATTTTTAATTCACGTATTCATATAACGTTAAAAAACATTTCCTATAAACAAAACTCTGGCTTAAAGAATAGCCGAGGGAAAAAAATCTCCACCTCATTTTTTTCCTGTCTGCACCCTCTGTGTACCGCTTTTAATAAAATGAAACATGATGTGCCTCTGTGGGTAAATGATGATTTTTTTCCCCTAATATATTCTGATTCAGACTATTTTCAGAGAGCCTGATCTGAAAATGGCTCCCATATCTATAAAAAGCACATGTATTTTGAGAAATAAAAGATGAGAAACAAGAAGGAAAAATATACTTTAAAAAAAAAAAAAACACTGCAGCCTGTCTGGTTATAACTGGAGCCAAGAATTTGATGTCTTGAGAAAATAATTCTCTGCAACAGTTTTAGAAAAGGTAGAACCCAGATGAAAATAAGCCTCTAGCAAATGGAGCCTGGACAAGAATCCATCCCCCACTCCCCCTCAAAAAAAAAATACTAATTAAAAATATGTATTATCTCACTTGCACATGTTATTTTTGGTACCTTGAAGACAAACGACTATTGAATCTTTTCAAAGAACTGTCCCATGCTTCTCATAGCTCCCTATCTCTTTGTGGTTTCTTATTAAAGAGGTAAAATTGGGGGTCAGGGCTGGGAGTTTGTTTTGTTTTCCTGGTAAAGTTGTTTTTCCTGACAAATTCTTCAAGGTGGAGAGCAAACCCATCATTCTGTTTTCCAAATTTGGTTGGTCAGGAAAGCCAGTTTCACTACAGAAGAAAAATCAAGCGAGGAGACCGAAAACCTACAAAGGTCCAGTTGGGTTCCATTTGGATGAGCTGGAGGGTTGCACCATTGTTGAAAGCTGGTCATATGAAACCCTAGTCAGAGAGACTTGGGACTCGAGAAGCTGGGTATGGCGTTCTCTGTATTCATCTGTTTCTGCAGTTAGTTCATTCTCCAGCCTGCGCCAGGGTTCTTCTATGCAGGGGACATAGGGTTTCTGTTCCAAGGCTGTCTTTAATGAGGCGTTAGGCCTTGCTTCAGGTCGTGGTGCGTGAATGCATTCTAAGTCGCTTCAGTCGTGTCCGACTTTTTGCGACCCCATGGACTGTAGCCCACCAGGCTCCTCTGTTCAGGGGATTCTCCAGGCAAGGATACTGGAGCGGGTTGCCTTGCCCTCCTCCAGGGGATCTTCCTGACCCAGGGATCAAACCTGGGACTCCTGCATTGCAAGCAGATTCTTCACCATCTGAGCCACCAGGGAAACCCTCATGTCGTGGAGCTACCCCCCAAGCCCCCAAAGCGCCTTCTCCTGAGGACATATCAGAAGCATCTCAGACACTCTGAAGCAGACAGGTGGGGTTTTTCTATCATATTTACAGACGCCAACATGCTCCTTCCACAGCCTCCAGGGGTGGAGAGGTTTTATGGAATCAGTCATACGTTGGACTTTTTTAGCCTGCAGATCCCAAATTTCCCAGGTTCTCTTCCATATCAGTGAGGCCATTATGGAATCATAGCACACATACAGGTGTGTTCTGTATCTAATGACCAGTTCCTTGAATAGGTGTTGAAGTCCTCAACTATATATAACTTCTAGCCAAGCAAAGGAGAAAAGTGTAATTCCAAGCTTACGAACGATTGCATGCATAACAGCTTTTAAATCTGTTATTCCTTTAAGAAGGAAAGTGAAGGTCACTCAGTCATGTCTGACTCTGCAACCCCACGGACTGTACAGTCCCTGGAATTCTCCAGGCCATAATACTGGAGTGGGTAGCCTTTCCCTTCTCCATGGGATCTTCCCAACCCGGGGATCATCGAACCCAGGTCTCCCACATTGCAGTTGGATTTTTTACCAGCTGAGCCACAAGGGAAGCCCTTTAAGAAGGAAGTGCCTTTAAAACCACTCTTGTGTGCAAAAGCACGTCACGTGCATGGTTCTCAAAACTTGCTGTGTTTGTTCTTCTTAAACCTTAAAATTATTTTCCTCCACGTAGATCACATCCATTCGTTTGTGGGAAAATTGGTATTTTTACCAAGCACACTCTCAAACGTCGATAAATGCAAGTGATGGAAACACATGTTCCATGCAGCCAGACCCAAGACGACCCCCAGGGGTGTTGACCAGCTGAATTCATGCCCTTGCGGACTCCACTTCCACACTCGGTGAGGACCCTCAAGCAGCATCTGGCAAGGCAAACAGAGGGGCCAAATTGCCAATCAAGTGAGGTTGCTCCCTGGGAACCACACCCCAAGCCTTCAGATCATTGCAGCCCTGGCCAAAAAACTGACCACAGCCTCCTGAAAGAGACAGAGCCAGAATCACCTAGTTTTAATACATAACTCTCAAATTCCTGATGCATAGAAACCTGGGGAGGTAAGAAATTATGAGAGATAGATAATCAGTGTTAATTGCTCAGTCGTGTCCGACTCTTTGCGACCCCAAGGACTGTAGCCCGCCAGGCTCCTCTGTCCATGGGATTCTCCAGGCAAGAGTACTGGAGTGGGTGGCCATGCCCTTCTCCAGGGGATCTTCCCAACTCAGGGATCGAACCCGGGTCTCCTGCATTGCAGGCAGATTCTTTACCAGCTAAGTCACCTGGAAGATAAGAAATTATTACTATTGTTTTAAGCCACTGCATTCTAGGCATGCTCTATTACATAGCCATAGTAGGTGGAACACACACATATAAACATATCAAACACAGATTACCCAGAAAAAGTTCAGCTCCAACAGATAAAGTTTTTTTTTAAAGTGTCAGCCCTTCTGGCAGAGTGTTCAGTGAACCAGATAAAAAAAATTTTTTTTTTTTAACTGATGGTCTTTATAGTGTCAAAAATGAAACAAAGATACTGTGCACGTTAGTTAGCTTTTTTCTTCTTAGAACCACTGTACCTTTTCCTTCAAAGTTCCTATTTCTAATTGTATTCTGATGAAAGGAACAGAGTTGGTCTGTATTCCTCTCCGAAATTTCCCATAACTGGCTAGATAACGGTTGCCCGCAATCCTTGTGAGTTTTGAAATTATGTGATATGTAATTTAGTTGACAAAAAAAATATTAATCAAGTCGAATCCGTGTAGAGCGTGATTTAAATTTTTCCATGAAAGAGAGCTTAATTGAGTTGAGAGAAAGTATTGAGATAAAATTTAAAATGCTCTCTCAAATATTTGCACTGAAGAAGGATTAAAGTCATGTTTTTTCTTTACTCTGTGCATGTAAAGGACTGGATATTCTTAAAGCTACATTACAAATAAAACTACTGCATATGCGAAGCCTGATGGATTTTTAAGAAACAAATTATTTGTATGTAAAGAGAGTCCTCTGAACCAGACTTGGTGTATTTTGCGACAGATGTCCAATCTTGCCAGAAAATTCTTATCAGGTTACCAATCTCTCTCGTAGCCAAATGTATCAAATTATATTCATGGAACCAAATACATGAATGCTCACAGATAGGTGAAGTAACTCAGTTCTCGAAATTACATGAGCCCATCCAATATTAGAAGGCCTCTAAAGAGAACACAGCCTGTTATGTGCAAGAAAATTTAGAACAGAAATTAAGAAGATCCGCTGTAGCAGGGGGTTTCCCAGTGACAGAAAAATGCCTTCTGTACTCTGGGTAATGACCCCGCATGCAGAATACTTTGAGTCTTTTCTTTATCCAGACATTTTTTTCCTACCCACAGATACCACCTTCTCATCCCAAAGTCCACTCTCTAATTTCACAAGGAGATAGCCTGTAACAATTAAGGAAGGACACCTTGGTTCTGTGACTCTCTTGCTGTCTTGTGGTTTGGGTTTTTATTTTCACCCTTTATGTCAGGGGATAAATAAGTGGCACAGATTGGCTTTTTTCTTTGTTTGTCTGATGTTTAGCGGGCCCTTTCTCTGAGCAGAGAGCTGATCTAAGCATTAGAGTGCTGTTGGTCATTTAATCCCCGGTAACCAGGGTGAGATGCGCTCCGCTGGCGACTCAGAGGTAAAGAATCTTTCCTGCAACGCAAGAGACCCGGATTCGATCCCTAGGTTGGGAAGATCCCCTGGAGGAGGACACGGCAATCCACCCCGGTGTTCTTGCCTTGGAGAACCCCATGGACAGAGGAACCTGGTGGGCTATACAGTCCATGGGGTCGCAAAGAGTCGGACACGACCAAAGCGCCTAAGTAGCAACAGCAGCAGCAACCAGTGTGGGCCATTCCCATTTCCCAGTAAGAACCTCCAGCCTCAGGGAGACTGAAGAATCCTGCCCAGCTCATAAGAGGAGTCAGTCCAAGAGAGGACAAGGATTTGAACCTGGGAAGTGCAATATAAACCACAGCCTCAGACACCCACAGCCCACTACTGGTCACTTGAACCATGAGATACAGCCACCACGGGCATCTGTTCTCAGGGGTTTGAAAACAAGCCACTTGATCATCTGTCCCAGGGTCATGAAATAGTAGAATTCCCAGGAGACTGGGGACTCTTGGGTGCAGGTGGTTTATGCCTTATGCTGATTTCAAAGTATAACAAAACTTAACAAAAGTAGCTCCAAAATCACTGCAGATGGTGACTGCAGCCATGAAATTCAAAGATGCTTACTCCATGGAAGAAAAGTTGTCACCAACCTAGACAGTGTATTAAAAAGTAGAGATATTACTTTGCCAACAAAGGTCCGTCTAGTCAAGGCTATGGTCTTCCCAGTGGTCATGTATGGATGTGAGATTTGGACCATAAAGAAGTCTGAGTGCGGAAGAATGTATGCTTTTGAACTGTGGTGTTGGAGAAGACTCTTGAGAGTCGCTTGGACTGCAAGGAGATGCAACCAGTCCATCCTAAGGGAAGTCAGTCCAGGGCGTTCATTGGAACGACTGATGCTGAAGCTGAAGCTCCAATCCTTTGGCCACCTGATGCAAAGAGCTGACTCATTTGAAAAGGCCCTCATGCTGGGAAAGATTGAAGTCAGGAGAAGAAAGGGACAGCAGAGGACGAGATGGTTGGATGGCATCTCCGACTCAATGGACATGAGTTTGAACAAACTCTGGGAGTTGGTGATGGACAGGGAGGCCTGGTGTGCTGCAGTCCATGGGGTTGCAAAGAGTCGGACACGACTGAGCAACTGAACTGAACTGAACTTAACAAAGGTATCAGTGCTACTGCTACATATGCTCAATGTGTGTATATATATGTGTGTGTGTGTGTGTGTTTATATGTATAAATATGTATATGTTTATATGTATTTATTTGTGTATAAATACATCCAAAGGGGTTTTCTCAGTTTAAAAGACTAACTGAAAACTCAAGTACTTGTCTAATTCGGGTACAGAAGCGATTCTAAAAGCAGAGTGCCTTTCTTTTCCGATTTCCCTTTTTTAGAACTTCTTTTTAATTGGAGGATAATCGCTTTACGGTGTGGTGTTGGCCTCTGCCACACCGCAGCATGAATCAGCTACAAGCGTACATGTGTCCCCTCCCTCTCGAACCCCCCGTCCGCATCCCGCCCCTCTAGATGGTCACAGAGTACCCAGTCGAGCTCCCTGTGTTACACAGCCACTAGGCAATGCTTGGAGAAAAAGGCTAGGCTGGTATGGGTCAATGTCAGATTTCAGGCAGCATCAAAACAAAGTTCACTGTTCTAGTCTCACCTATTCCAGCGTTCTGTATAACATCGTACACATTCTCCATCAGTTTTAAGATGAGACACATGCAGTGGGCAGTTCGCAATGAAAATCAGTTTCTGAAACACGTTTGTCTAGGGAAATTGACAGCAAATATGCAACTGGGGAAAACTTAGCTATTTGGACATTGGAGAGTGAGATTACCTTCTATTGGCGATCTGTCTATGGGAAGCCTACCTAGGTGTTAACCGATAAACAGTTGGTTCAATTCCTTCGTGCTGGGGACTCAGCAAACTGTTACTGGGCAGATTTATAAAGACTCACCGAACAGGGAAAATAATTAGAATGAACGTAAGGGGTTAGGGCTTCTCTGGTGGCTCAGTGGTAAAGAACCCTCTTGCCGATGCAGGAGATGGGGGTTCAATCCCTGGGTGGGAAAGATACCACTTCCAGGGATTAAAGAAGGGAATGGCAACCCATTGCACTCGTCTTGCCTGGGAAATCCCATGGACAGAGGACCCTGGTGGGCTACAGTCCATGGGGTTACAGAACTGGGCATGACTTAGTGACTAAATACGACCACCGCCAAGGGGGAAATGATCACAGAGGAACTGTCAAATTATTAAAATGTTGCCTCCCTGAAGGTACCTGAGTGGGATCACAACGTCTAAGCACAACACAGGTGAATTCTGTAGCTGCTTTCCACAGTCAAGCACCTTAGGAAGAGAAGAAGAAGAATGGTGATAATGTTAAATCAAAAAATATCATCTTTGGTTTACGTACGTTCCTGAAAAACATTATTTTCTGAGAAAACATCCCTGGATAAAACTTAACTACAGTGTAGCACTGCAGTTGTTGATTGACATCTCTCCGTGAGGTTTTTTTTTTCCTGAGATATCCACCACGTATCTGAAAATTTAATTTAAAATCTTTTTTTAAAAAAGTAATTGCAGAGTCTCTAAAGAGCATTGATGCAGTTATCTCATTTTGCAAACAATGAATCTGAAGGTTAAACAAATGGACTAAATTATCCACGATCCTACCTTTAAGGACTAAATTACCCACGATCCTACCTTTAATTTTTTTCCCTTTGTCATCCAGCAAACACACTGTAAGCCAGGAGTTGAGCTTTGCAGCCGTGATGCTGACCCTGGATTCCCTGCCCCCAAATCCCTGTTAGTTGATAGCAAAGCTCATAATATTAGATGTCCAGATCTTCTGACTTCTAGCAGATGGCCCAGAAGAAGCACCAAGGTACTTAAGTCCACTAGAGTGGGTGAACAGTCTGTCAACGGAGAGCCTGTCTTGCTTAATTCTTGATAGCAATTTGTACACCCAGAGCCGTATCCCCAACGGCTGTCGTTACAGAAGCCTAAAGGAATCTGGCAGGCATGGGGAAGTCCAGTCATTTCAGAAATGCTAACAGCGCGTTCTGGAAAAAAATAACACCCGTGCCTCATTTCCTTCAAACAGATAGCGCTTGGCGGAGAAGAGTGAATTCTTAAGAATAGGGTCGTTGTGGTGGTTTGGTTGCTCAGCCCTGTCCAAGTCTTTGTGACCCCACGGACTGCAGCACGCCAGGCTTCCCTGTCCAGGAAATTTCCCAGGGAAGAATACTGGAGTGGGTTGCCATTTGCTTCTCCAAGGGGTCTTCCCGACCCAGGGATCGAACCCACGTCTCCTACATTGGCAGGCAGACTCTTGACCGCTGACCCACTAGCAAAGACCAGGGTATCATCTCCGTAAAGATTTGAATGAGCCAAGAACCTCGCGTTAGGAGGTTTCTGTTGCAGCCCTGTGTCAGTCCTCAGGCGCTTCTCTCATCCTTTTTGACACTGCCCTTGGGGAAGAAAGGGGGAAGTGAGGTTCGCAGAGGAAAGGTCAAAAATGGCCAGTATTTGGAGAGATATACAGCTGTCCAAAAACAGGCACATAAGCACTCTTGCTAAAAACACAGGGATCATGGGCGGAACTTAGGATGTCAACAGATGCGAAGTCCAACACTCACAGGAGGGAAAACCCGCACGGAAGCCCGATCAGATGATGTTGCTGACCTCTTCATGCTAGCGGCTTACAGACGAGAAAAACCGGAGCCACACAGGAACGCAGAAAGCGGAGAGTAAGAGATAACAGCTAGTGCATTCACGCTGCATAGCAACTAGTGGGTTCACATATTCCAACCAAGATTCAGAGCATCACTACTCCTTGTCAGTACGAAGGCGATCAGGAAGACACCAGCAGACATGAGGCGCTCATAGATAACCCTCGGGATGGTTCAGGGACGCACTGACTCTGTGTGATGCTGAGGCATTAATAGTTGCTCTTCTTCAGCAGAACTCCCTGTTTAATTGTCGACAGTTGTTTCTTTGCCGTCCCCTCTCTGCGTGTCTGTGTTGCTGTGACACTTTCAGCTTGTAAACCCCTGGTGTGCAGAGATCAGCAGCATCTATGAATGGAAGCAAATGTCGGGAGTGAAGAAAAATAGCAGGTGGGTGGGAAAAACAAATTAAGCATCCTGGGGACAGGGAGGGGAGAAGACGGAAGCTTCTCTACGCTGAAAACGGCCAAGAAAGGAATTTATGATTAGAAAAGTCGCATCAGGGAATCTACTCAGAACAGAGATGCAAAGAGTTAAAAACTGGTTCAAGCAAAGGCAGGTTGAAGGGCTCCAACCTGTATCACACTGGACTCCTGATAAAAGAGAATGAGGTTGAAAATGGCAAAGAAAGCATTCCACAGCCCAGATCATTGCTGCATCATCAAGGATTCTCTTCATTGTTCAGCAAATGACCTCAACTAAGCAAAGGGGAATTTTGTAAGCTTGAGGCTCCGTGTGTCTCTGTGTGTGCATACTCAGTTGGTTCAATCATGTCCGATTCTTCGACCCCATGGATCGTATCCCGCCAGGCTCCTCTGTCCATGGGATTCTCCAGGCATGAATACTGGGGTGGGTTGCCATGCCCTCCTCCAGGGCATCTTCCCGACCCAGGGATCAAACCCGTGTCTCTCATGCTCCTGTATGGCAGGCAGATTCTTTGCTACTTGAGCTGGATACGCCCCATGTATCTCTCTGCTCTTTCCTAAATGACCAACCTTCACATAACGCGTAAGAATTTGCCAAACTTTCTTCACTTAAGGTATCTCACTGAATCCTCCCAGCAGCCTTGTGGGGGTGGGTATCATTCAATGTACCTCTCACCCGAGAAAACTCTCCATCCCACAGCTAGAGAAAAATGACGGCAGGGTAGGCGCCATGGATTTATAAACATGTCCACAAATTCTGTGGTATCTCCCCCTTCAGAAGTGGAGCTGGGTTCCCCTTCCCTCGAGGGTGTGACGTAACCAGTAGGTTAAGGGTGAAGCCAAGGTTTCTGGCTTTTCAAGCCTCAGTCATGTGAGGCTTCAGTCTTGGACCCCTCCCTCCAGGGAAGTCGACTGCCATGTTGCAAAGATACCTGGGTGGTCCACCAGGCAGGAACACTTGATGAGGTTCAGGCTTTCAGCCAGATGTCAGAGCAGAGAGGCCTCCTACGAAAAGTTGTGCAAAGGAGCCATCCTCAGAGCAGATCCTCCAGCCTCAGTAAGGCACCGGATGCTTCCAGCTGCGGCTGACATCCCAACTACAGTCTCAGAAACGAGCCTGTGTCCCAACCACAGCTGAAGTTAAAGTGAACGGCACTCAGTCATGTGTCTGACTCTTTGGGATCCCATGGACTATACAGTCCATGGCATCCTCCAGGCCACAGTCCTGGAGTGGGTAGCCTTTCCCTTCTCCAGGGTTAGTTGCCCCCAAATTCCTGCCCCTGAAAATGATGAGATAGTAAACATTTGTTGTTTTAAGCTGCTAGGGAGCTATTTGTTCTGCACCAGCATCAGGTAACTGATACACCAGGAAGGAAATTCAGATGCCTTGACCCCCAAAGCCAGTGCCCCTTTATTTCACAACACTACTTTTTCTACCACTTTTTATGAAACATCAGAATGTTCTCGCCCAACTGACCTCCATTTTCCTGGCAGTTCGGTCTTTGCTAACTATGACACATTTTTCTGTGGCCATTTAGTTTTTGTGTTCTTAAAAAACTGGTTTCCCCTTCTGTATTATAAGGGCCATGAGAATAGGGGATAGACCTGTTTGAGTGTTCACCACAATCCCAAATGTAGATCAATTCACCCAATTCAGTCTTTGGTCAGTACTAAGTACTCAGGAAAGAATGTGCCTGCAATGCAGGAGACCCTGGTTCGATTCCTGAGTTGGGAAGATGCCCTGGAGAAGGGAAAGGCTACCCACTCCAGTATTCTTCAGCTTCCCTTGTGGCTCAGCTGGTAAAGAATCTGCCTGCAACGCAAGAGACCTGGGTTCGATCTCTGGGTCGGGAAGATGCCCCTGGAGAAAGGAAAGGCTACCCACTCCAGTATTCTGGCCTGGAGAATTCCACGGACTGTATAGTCCATGGGGGTCACAAAGAGTCAGAAACGACTGAGCAAAGTCGACTTTCACTTTACTTCAAAAATTCTTGGATGAATCAATGACCAAAACACACATGATACAACTAGCCTGTCATTGGGACTTTGTTTTCATTTTATGCTGAACCAAAAGGGAATAAGTTCTAAGAAGGAAGAGAGGATTCTGTTGGAGTTATGGTTGTATTGATTCGACCTCGCCAGAAGAAGCTTGTTTTATTCTGATAAAGAAAATGCCTTGAAGAGCAGAATATATTACAGCTTTTCAACAACATACAAAAATCTCCAGGGCATACAAAAATCTAAGAATATTTTCCTAATCAAAAAGATCTTTCCTTAAAGGATGAATGGGGAAAAAGAAAAAAAGGATCTTTCTTGTTTGTTCCTCCATTAGTCCTTTCGCTTCCCGTCCCAGGCCGACTGGAGGTTTTCGGCAGCAAGCCCTCAGACAGGAGTGGCCAGGCCAGCCGCTGACCTCACCCTACCCTGCAGAGGGGGCCAGGAGGCCTCGGTTACAGACAGCGTTTTTCTGGGCAAGTTATTTGTTCACACACGAACCATAAATCAACATGTAGTACTAAGTCATGATCGATGGTTTTTGACTTTGTGGGAAATGGCCTAACCACCCAGATTCTATTTCACAGCCAGGAAAAAAAGAAAAAAAGCAATAATAATAATGTGTGAAAGAAAATAAAATGTAGGAAACATCTTTGAGACATGACTGAAATGCTTAAAAACCAGGAACAAATAATGTTCCTACAGCAGGGCTGTAGCTTTGATCAAAGACCAGACATTTTTATAGTAACCGCCAAGACGGGATGCGACAGACTGCACATGTATGTGTTTAATCCAGTCCTCACCCCTCCCTTCAGCATCTTATCCTCTCTTCCAGTGCCCGCTAGGACTCTCAGCAGAGACGCAGACATTCTGTGCTAACATAGCAGCTGCTCCCCAGTGTGGATAAGTGGCCAGGGTGACAGAATTGAAGTTTCAGTTCAGTTTTTGTTTTATTCACTGATTTAATATTAAACAGTCTTTAGTTATTTAATATTATTAATTTTAATAGTATTCTATTTAATATTATATTAAATTTAAATAATGTTAAATTAATATTACCGACTAGCTCAGTCGGTAAAGAATTTGCCGCAATACAGGAAGTCCACGTTCAATCCCTGGGTCGGGAAGATCTCCTGGAGGAGGGCATGGCAACCCACTCCAGTATTCTTGCCTGGAGAATCCACATGGACAGAGGAACCTGGCAGGTTACACTCCATCATAGGATCTCAAGAGTTGGACACGACTGAGCGACTTAACACTTCCACTTTCATATCTGCTAAAATGGACCACTCCTACTCCTGGGTCTTGGACGGAGGAGCCTGGTAGGCTACAGTCCATGGAGTCGCAAAAAGTTGGACATGACTGAGCGACTTCACTTTCTTTTACTTTCCTACTTCTGGGTAAACACATACCCAACAAAAGCATGCACATATTTTCACCAAAAGACAGGCACTCTAGTAGGTTAAGCAGCACAATTTCAAAGTTCCCTCGAACTGGGAACACCAGAAATCCCATCGATGTGAAGTGGGAAAATGGGGTTATATTATACCACAGAATACTACACAGCGGCGAAAACAAACAACATCTGTGTCTCACATCGTGAGTCCTCCAGACACAAAACAACATAGCTCATTCCTAACGGTGCCTTTTACGTCATTCAATGTATAGAAAGTACAGAGGTGAGCACAGTTCATTTATGCTGTTCAAAGAAGTGGAGACGGGTAGTCACAGAAAGGGACGGGGGTGGGAGAGAGTTCCAGGGTGCCAGGAACGTTCTTTTCTTGATCTGTGTGCTGATCAGATCAGGTGTAAAAAGTCAGCAAGCTATATACCCTGAAGATACATACATATACATACTTTTCTGTATGTATTCTCCAAAATACCTCTTATCCATACTCAAAGTGCAGCTCAAAACTTGCTACTTTGATAAACCATGAAAGTATCCTACTGTGATCTCTCATTTTCTCATCATTTTCTTTTTAAAGCTATATTTTTTTCAGACACACATGTCTCAATGTATCAATCAGAATGTAAGCATCCCACTGCTTAAATCTCCCTCAGTTTTGGCACAGTACTAGTCACAAAATGGGGCTTCCTTGATATCTCCATTGGTAAAGAATCTGCCTGCAGTGCAGGAGACCAAGGTTCAATTCCTGGGTCAGGAAGATCCACTGGAGAAGGGATAGGCTATCCACTCCAGTATTCATGGGCGTCTCTGGTGGCTGAACCTGCAATGCAGGAGACCTGGGTTTGATCCCTGGGGGAGAAGGGAAAGACTACCCACTCCAGTATTCTTGGGCTTCCCTTGTTGCTCAGCTGGGAAAGAATCCACCTGCAGTGCAGGAGACCTGGGTTCAATCCTTGGGTTGGGAAGATCCCCTGGAGAAAGGGAAAGGCTACCCACTCCAGTATTCTGGCCTGGAGAATTCCACGGACTGTATAGTCCATGGCATCGCAAATAGTCAGACATGACTGAGCAACTTTCACAAGAGGACAAGAGTCAGAAAATAACATATGTATTTCATAAACTCTTTGAGCGGAACACATCTCTCCTGCCCTTACTTAAAATTGCTTAAATGGCAAAGACCAGGTATTATCTCATATTTTCTATGAATTTTTCAAACAGCTGAGTTCAGTTAAGCGCACATTTCCTCGCACATATAAAAACGGAAAACATTGCAACAGAAAAGACTCGGGAATTTTCCATCCAGGCAGCTGTTGCTACACGGCGCCTGTGCTGAAACGTTCTCTTCCTGGCAGTCCATCCCACAGCCCCACACAAGAGAGATGATTTCATTCTGCTGCAGTCCCATAACTGTCCTGGGCAAAGGCATGAGAAATAATCGAGGAAAAAGAAAAAGACTCCTCCCCACCCCCCCATCAAATGTGATACGCATGAAAACACTTACAAGGTGCTAGATCCACAATTTAGAAGATTTGTGGTAACGCCTATTTGCCCGTTTCCAGATGACAGCGACTAATTCGTGTGCTTATTCTTTCATAAATTACCAGGATGGAGGATGAGAAAAATGTGAATTCCTGGATGATTCCTAAATTAGAGCAGTCATTTATGAGACCTCACTGTGAGCACCAAAAAAAATTGATGCTTTTGAACTGTGATGCTGGAGAAGACTCTTGAGAGTCCCTTGGAAAGCATGGAGATCAGACCAGTCCACTCTAAAGGAAATCAACCCTGAATATCCATTGGAAGGACTCATGCTAAAGCTGAAGCACCAATGCTCTGGCCACTTAATCCAAAGAGCCGGCTCTTTGGAAAAGACCTTGATGCTGGTGAAGATGGAAGGCAAAATGAGAAGGGGGGCGACAGAGGATGAGATGGTTAGATGGCATCGCTGACTCAATGGACGCGAGTTTGAGCAAACTCCAGAAGATAGCGGAGGCCAGAGGAGCCTGGTGTGCTGCAGTCCACGGGGTCACCAAGAGTCAGACACAGCTTAGCGACTTAACAACACCGTGACCTGAGGACAGACTAGGGTGGATTTTCATTGACCGAGTCTGCCAGTTACGTGGCATCCGTGAAGACCTCTTTCCTTCAAGACCTGTTCCTCACTTCTTCTTTTCCTTCTTGCCAAGTAACTGCCACAGACCAGGGTTGGCCTCTCACCGTGTTCTCCCATTGACTTGGTTTCATAAGTTCTGCAGAAAAGAAGGGCAAAGAATCCGTGGCTTGCAGAATCGAGGAAAAAAAAAAAAAAGAGTCAGGAGATTGAGGATTTCCTCAGCACTTGACCTCCGCGTCTAAATAAACAGTTGCCGATGATTAATCTCCGCGTGCCGCCGACAGCTCCATGGGGGGAAGCTGGGTGCCATTGGACGGGGGCGCAGTCTGACATTTTTACACACGTCCAGAAGGAAAACAGAGCAGGATGTCAAGCGTGTGTATTCCCCAAAACGACTCTTCTCAGACCTCCTCAGAGCCATGAGGACTCCATAAGGAAAGTCAAGTCCACCGCAAACAAGAACCAGCCCAGCTCCTGCTCTCTGGGGAGGTCCCTGGGTGTCAGGCTGACCGGTGACGCTTCACTGGGTAGCAGCTACAAAATTCTTTACTCTTGGATGAAAGAACTTCCCAGAAAGAGTCATATTCGTCATCTCTCTTCTAAGGAGTGGATTAAAAGCAAAAACTTAGTCACACAGACACTCCCTTCTTCCCTCTCTCTCTCTCTGTCTCTCTCTGGACCATTTTATTTTTTTAATCAAAATAAATTTTTTTCACTTTTCTTTTAATATAAACAGGAGGAAGAAAAACCACATTGGTCATACCATTCTTTTCAAAACAAAACTGCCCTCAATACTCGTTTCTCCGAGCTCCATAAACAATATTTCTTTGAGGTGGTAGATTGTCATACTTTATATGCCATTATTTATCATTTATGTCTCTGTCCTTTACAAAATGATGCAAGCTGCAGCCCTCAATATAATGTGAAGCTATGACTTCCCTGGTGGCTCAGATGGTAAAGCGTCTGCCTACAATGTGGGAAACCCAGATTCAATCCCTGGGTCAGGAAGATCTCCTGGAGAAGGAAATGGCAACCCACTCCAGTTATTCTTGCCTGGAAAATCCCATGAATGGAGGAGCCTGGTAGGCTACAGTCCATGGGGTTGCAAAGAGTCGGACACAACTGAGCGACTTCACTTTCCTTTTCACTTTCCTTGCTATAAAGATAGAATGTATTTGGACCAGGTACTTCCCTTTAAGCAAAGGCCCAGTCTCACTCAGTTTCAGAACTCTTTTCAGCTCAGCAGTTCCACTTCTTGTATTTACCCCAGAAAACTGAATGCCTATGTCCACACAAAAACCCATGAATGACTGTTCCTGGCGGCTAAAACGTTCAAATGTCCATCAGCTGAACAAAATGTGTCGTATCAGCCCAATGCAACATTATTCAGCTGTAAAAAAGTAATCAGGTAGTGGACTGCTTGGTGGTCTAGTAGTTGGGAACCTGCCTGCCTATGTGGGGGACACAGGTTCAAGTCCTAGTCCGGGATGATCCCACATGCTGTGAAGCAACCGGGTTCTTGAGCTACAAATACTGAAGCCTGTGTGCTCTAGAGCCCGTGGCCTGCAATCAAAGAAGCCACCACAATGAGAAGCCTGGACACCCCAAAGAAGAGCAGCCCCCACTCGTCAAAACTAGAGAAAGCCTGAGTGCAGTGACTTCTGCCCGGCAAAGCTGGAGACGTGACCATCACTGCACTTTGCCACATTCACAGTGAAACAGGCCCTGGGACTCTGCAGGTCAGAGCTGCCCTCCAGGGCTGCCTTCTCAACAAGACCTTCTCTGCCACCTCTGTGACATCTTACCTTTTCTCCTCTGCCATCTCTTGCCTTCCCCTCTTCCATCTTTCTCCACAGCACTCAGCTCAGCTCAGTTCAGTCGTTCAGTCGTGTCCGACTCTTTGCAACACCATGGACTACAGCACGCCAGGCCTCCCTCTCCATCACCAACTCACAGAGTTTACTCAAACTCATGTCCATTGAGTCGGTGATGCCATCCAACCATCTCATCCTCTCTCATCCCCTTCTCCTCCTGCCCTCAATCTTTCCCAGCATCAGGGTCGTTTCCAATGAGTCGGCTCTTCGCATCAGGTGGCCAAAGTATTGGAGCTTCAGCTTCAGCATCAGTCCTTCCAATGAACATTCAGGACTGATTTCCTTTAGGATGGACTGGTTGGAGTCCCTTGCAGTCCAAGGGACTCTCAAAAGTCTTCTCCAACACCACAGTTCAAAAGCATCAATTCTTCAGCGTTCAGCTTTCTTTACAGTCCAACTCTCACATCCATATATGACTACTGGAAAAACCACAGCTTTGACTAGATGGACCTTCGCACTCAGGGCTCATGAACTAGTACACCTTTGCAGTTTGGAGCTATAACCCCATTGGACCATGCATTTCCTCAAAATAGAGAGTGTCCACTTTGGCCACTATGCAGTCTTCTGCCTTGCTGCACTTGTCCAATAAATAGTAGGCGTTGCTGTACTTCTCCAATAAATAGTAGGCGAAGGAAAGAATGAATGAGAGTTTGATTAACAGATTAGAAATTATTAGCAAGTTCTGTTTTCAGAAGGTTAAGTTCTGTTATAAAACCCTCACCTATAGCGTAAGTGTGTATATCAGGTGTTTTTATCATTCCATGAGGGTTACACAGTGGGCATCAGTTACACTTATTTAGTTACAAGGAACAGAGATGTCTTCTCCAACAAACTTCCACACTCAAGGGAGCTTGCTGGAGAAGTCCAGGAGTAAGTATGTGCTATGAGTGCTAAGTCACATCAGTCATATCTGACTCTTCGAGACCCTGGGGACTGTAACCCACCAAGCTCCTCTCTCCTTGGGATTCTCCAGGCAAGAATACTAAAGTGGGTTGCCATGCCCTTCTCCAGGGGATCTTCCAGAGCCAGGGATCAAACCTGTGTTTCTTAAGGGTTCTTTCCCACTAGCGTCACTTGGGAAACCCAGCAGTTAAGTCTAGAGAGAGGCAAGGCTGGAATCTGGGCTCACGAACTCAACAGAACCAGGAGCTGGATTTTCTGTGCGGTTCTCAGCTCTGCCCAACCAGCCTGGGCGTGGGTCTCACTTTCACGCCAGACCTCCGTCTTGGGCTCCCGTGGGTGCCAGGCGTTCAAGACACTTCCTCATTCAGGTCCAAGAGCGAACAATCTTTTCAGGCAGCATCCCTTGTTCATGTGTAGTTCAGAAATCTTCCAACTATATGCAGCATGTGGGTCCCGCCTGGCCCACCGCTTGCTGTGTAAATAAAGCTTTATTGGAACATGGACATTCATTCACACGTTGTCCATGGCTGCTTTCACCCCAAAATGGCAAACCATTGCCCAGAGCCCTTGCATCCCATTGACTCTGTCATACAGCCATCCCTGGATCACTGGGACTGATCCCAGCTGATCCCGGGACCAGCAACCATAGAAGGAGCTTCGACCAGGATCCAGCCCACCCACATGTCAGACGAGAAAACAGTGGAGGGTTAAATTCCTCAATAGGAAATCAGAGTTCTGTCAGGGAAAGAAGTGGGGAATCCCAACTGGAAAAACCACAAATATCCAGGATATAGTGTGTGCTGGGGAGCCTGGTGGGCTACCGTCTATGGGGTCGCAGAGTCGGACACGACTGAAGTGACTTAGCAGCAGCAGCAGCAGCAGCAAGGATTTAAAATGTCTAAGCCCTAAGTGCAGTTTTAAACAGAGAATAAAATTTTACTTCTCTAAAATAATTTCTTACCAAAAATCGTCAGTCGGTTCAGTCGTGTCCGACTCTTTGTGACCCCACGGACTACAGCATGCCAGGTTTCCCTGTCCATCACCAACTCATGGAGCTTGCTCAAACTCATGTCCAGTGAGTCTGACTCCATCCAACCATCTCATCCTCTGTCGTCCCCTTCTCCTCCTGCCCTCAATCTTTCCCAGCATCAGGGTCTTTTCCAATGAGTCAGTTCTTCCCATCAGGTGGCCAAAGGATTGGAGTCTAGCTTCAACATCAGTCCTTCCAATGAACATTCAGGACTGATTTCCTTTAGGATGGACTGGTTGGGTTTCCTTGCAGTCCAAGGGACTCTCAAGAGTCTTCTCCAACACCACAGTTCAAAAGCATCAATTCTGTGGTGCTCAGCTTTCTTTATAGTCCAACTCTCACATCCATACATGACTATTGGAAAAACCATAGCTTTGACTAGATGGACCTTTGTTGGCAAAGTGATGTCTCTGTTTTTTAATATGCTGTCTAGGTTGGTCATAGCTTTCCTTACAAAAAGAGCAAGCATCTTTTAATTTCATGGCTGCAGTCACCATCTGCAGTGATTTTGGAGCCCAGAAAAATAAAGTCAGCCAGTGTTTCCACTGTTTCCCCATCTATTTGCCATGAAGTGATGGGACCAGATGCCATGATCTTAGTTTTCTGAATGTTGAGTTTTAAGCCAGCTTTTTCACTTTTCTCTTTCACTTTTTTCTTCACTATCTGCCATAAGGGTGGTGTCATCTGCATATCTGAGGTTATTGATATTTCTCCCAGCAATCTGGATTCCATCTTGTGCTTCCTCCAGCCTGGCATTTCACATTATGTACTCTGCATATAAGTTAAATGAACAGGGTGACAATTTACAACCTTGGCATACTCCTTTCCAGATTTGGAACCAGTCCATTTTTCCATGTCCTGTTCTAACTGTTGCTTCTTGACCTACATACAGATTTTTTAGGAGGCAGGTAAGGTGGCCTGGTATTCCCATCTCTTGAAGAATGTTCCACAGTTTGTTGTGATCCACACAGTCAGAGGTTTTGGCATAGTCACTAAAGCAGAAGTAGATATTTTTCTGGAACTCTCTTACTTTTTCGATGATCCAGCAGATGTTGGTAGTCTGATCTCTGGTTCCTCTGCCTTTTCTAAATCCAGCTTGACCATCTGGAAGTTCTTGGTTCACGTACTGTTGAAGCCTGGCTTGGAGAATTTTGTGCATTACTTTGCTAGCGTGTGATATGAGTGCAATTATGCAGTAGTTTGAACATTCTTTGGCATTGCCCTTCTTTGGGACTGGAATGAAAACTGGCCTCTTCCAGTCCTGTGGCCACTGCTGAGATTTCCAGATTTGCTGGCCTATTGAGTGCAGCACAGTCACCGCATCATCTTGAAGTAGCTTAGTTTCCTTAATTGTTAAGAGCAATGAAAAAATTTTAAATCTTAATCATGGTGGTAGTTACATGACTGTTAACTGGTCAAAATTTGTAGAACTGTAGCCAAGATTGTCCATGGGATTGCAAAGCATCGGATACAGCTGAGCCACGCACTTTCTTTTTCAGTCAAGACTGTAGAATTTATGTAAAGGTCTAGAGAACAAATGTATTTGCCTTTGCAGACCAAGACCGTAACAAGTACTCAGGTCTGCCATTGCCGCACGAAAGTAGCCATTGACAATATGTCAATGAGTAGGAGTGGCTGTGTTCCAATAAAACTTTATTCACAAAACAATCTGTGGGCCAGTTTGGACCCACAGCCTGTACACAGTTTGAAGATTTCTGAACTGAACTGCACACTTAAGAAAGAGTGAATTTTACTGCATGCAAATTATACCTTGATAAAGCAAACAAGAAAAAGATAAAGCAGGAAAAAAAATGTACTCTGGGCAGGGAAAAAAAAACCTGAAGTCCGTCCAGCTTACTTAAAATGAGATTTTATCAGGAGGAGAGAGGTATTTGTATTGTTGGAAGAAGGACTTGCTAAGGCTATTTGTACAACAATAGTTGGCCAGAAGGGTTACAAAAAGTTAAGCAGGGAATTTTCAACTTGACTTTTGAAGATTATCTTACACACTCACTTGAAAAATTCACCAGGACATCTGCTCCTTTACCTCTGTCCTCAACAGAGTCACCGGCAGCTGGCTGTTCCCCAAGTCAGCAATCCAGAACTGAGCTCTTTTCATTTGGTTTTATTTAGCAGGATGACTTTAAGACCCAGTGTCTTGTACTTCTTGTTTTTCACCATTTGCTTCTTTTATGGCAACTCCATCTTTATCAGACAGAGACTGTAAATAAGATCCGATGGTTTCATCCCCTTCCCTAAGTAATGGCAGAAACATCTCTGAGGATGTTTCAGCCCACCAGAATTGAAAGAGAAATCAAACTGTTGGGATGCAGAAAGGGAACTCTTTCGAGATAAAAAAAAAAAAAAATGTTTTTAAAGCAGGAGAGTTTAAAATGAGCTCTCATCAGCTAGCATTCTAACACCCAAGTGTGATGTAGGCAGGGTGATGTGAGGGTGTTACCGCATTGTGGAAATACGGGTTGTCTGAGAGTCGTACAGTCAGATTTCAGCTTCTGGATTTTTTCTTTAACATGCAAAATAGACAACAGCATTCCTCTCTGAGCAGGAGAGATGCACTTTTCAATCAAAGGTAGCTGATGTGCAGATGAGCTGGAATTTTCCATGAAGATGTTCATTCCTCCCCACAAGCATCAGGTCCTCAGAGGATGCTACGTGAAGGGGCAGATGGCATGCCAGGCAGGGGACGAATAAGACGTGAGTGGCCTTCCAGCAGCTGAGAGCCCAATTAGGAAGACAGATGAAAACACAAATATTTAAGAAAGCATGTCGTGTTATAACAGAGTCTCTAAATACTTTTAACAACTCCAGGCCAATTTAATTTACGCGAGGTGCCGTTCAACATGCAAGCACTGTGATTTCCCTTTGAACTAATACTACTAAGAAAATATGATCAAAAGAGTCATGCAAGAGAAAAAAAAATTGTCACGCTTAATTCATTTTCCCCCTCTCCTAAGCCTGGTGCTATCACAGACAGTGGTGCAGAATTTTCGTTCTTTAAAAAAAAAAAATAAAAGCCAATTTAAAAAAAATGTTTATTGTTGCTTGATTGGTTTGTGCTTCTTTTGTTGTGTTTTTGGTTTCCGAAAGTAACAAGGTTCATTTGACCAAGAGAGATGAAGAGTAACATAAAGAGAACGTGGACGATCAGAGTCAATTTTAGTCACAATCCTGGTCTCGGTAACCGCCGGAACATTGTAGACACAGAATTTCGATATGGTTGTAGCAACCGAGCGAGGAAGGTGGAATTAAGTTGAAAACACACGGTCACTTTTTCCACTGAGTCATTTTGTAGAATGAGACATAAATATCCCCAACAATCTTTGCCCTGGACATAAGATGGATAAGTCTGAGGAATAGCTCCTACAGTTGATTAGACTCACTGCAGGACCTGAGACCCGGTATGAGGGCCTCTCAGATGGCAAGGATACCTCAGAAGGGTCACAAAGGGTTCTTGTGTGTGCAGGTTGCCAGCAACCACTCCCCGGACAGTTTGATGCCGAGGACTGACATGGGGCCGGGAATATATTCATTCATCCAGCAGACTGCATGGTACCCTCCTGTGGGGCTTTCCTGGGGGCTCAGAAGGTAGAGAGTCTGCCTGCCAATGCAGGAGACGTGGGTTCCATCCCTGACTCGGGAAGATCCGCTGGAGGAGGAAATGGCAACCCAAGCCAGGATTCTTGGGCATCCCTTGTGGCTCAGCTGGTAAAGATTGGGTCGGGAAGATCCCCTGGAGGAGGAAATGGCAACCCACTCCAGGATTCTTGCCTGGAGAATCTCACAGACGGAGGAGCCTGGCGGGCTAACAGTCCATGGGGTCGAAAAGAGTCAGACACAACTGAACACATACACCCCTCATATCGATCGACAACCAGGGACTGTTGTCTGGCTGTATGTGTTTGCAATAGTCCAGGTGACACTTCATCCAGAGGTTCCCAGACCTCACCACCATTGACTCTTCAGGGCTCCCTTGACCAACCAAGAAGACTTCAGAAGGGACCTGCGTCTGAGACAATGCTGGCAAGACAAGTACAGTCTGTGGTCTAATCTACTTTATAACCATTCCCAGTGAGCCAATCAGAGTTTTTTCAGAGAGGGTGCATTTGCAGTTACATTTCATGAATTCCATGAATGCCTTTCCGTGAATTGTCACAGAGATGTTCATTTCCTAAAACGACCGCTAATCCCCCCTTCATCTGAAGTCCCCAGTTTCCCCAGGTCAGCAGAATACACCGTATCTGTGTTTCTTTTTCTTGGCAAAAAAAAAAAATAGACTCTCAGCCAGCCAGCCTGAGAAATGTACCAGGCCCCTTGCAACTGCAGTCATGGATTTGTGTTTTGACAAATGGAACAATCTCAGACCCAAATGCCTAGAAAGAAATAGGGCTCACAAGTCGCATGCATGCCTGCTAAGTCGCTTCAGTTGTGTCTGACTCTTTACAACTCGGTCTGTGGACTGTAGCCCGCCAGGGTCCTCTCTCCATGGGATTTCCCAGGCAAGAATACTGGAGTGGGTTTCCATTCCCTTCTCCAAGGGATCTTCCAGACCCAGGGACCGAACCCGTATCACTTTATTCTCCTGCAGTAGCAGGTGGGTTCTTTACCCTTAGCACCACCTGGGACGCCCACATACAGTCACATAACCATGTTATTTGTTGAGTGCATTATGTGAAACACTGTTCTGAAGCAAGCCATTAATGGAGCATGGTCTGTTTAACTTTTGTAATGACAGCTCTGTATTCACCGTTTCTCTCCAAGTAAACAGCACCAGGGTGCCTCAGTAGTCCATCTGAATAGGAGACTTTCCTCTTGTCTCCATCTAGTCCAAGGGTTGTCCAACTACACTCTGGTGCCTCTTTCTGTAAAATAATAATAATGTTTAATTGGAACCCAGACATATCCATTTTCATTTAGGTATTGTCTGTGGTTGCATCCCGGCTACAACACAGCAGAGTTAAATCGTTGCCACAGGGCCCTACGGCCCTCAAAACTTAAAATAGTTACAGTCAGGTCCTTTGCAGAGAAAGCTTGCCAAACCCTGATCTTGACGCCAGAGACCCCCAGAGTTAGAACTCAGCCTGATAGATGAAAATTCTAGATGCTGACAATGAAGCTGTACAAGTCTGTGCAAAGAACTGCTCTGCGTAAAAGCAGGAGAAGAGATCACACGGGAAAGATCTACAGATTTTAGCGTATTTGGGGTTCAGTCGATAAGTCGTGTCTGACTCTTTGTGACCCCGTGGACTGCAGCACACCAGGCTTCCCTGTCCTTCACTGTCTCCTAGTTTTCGAAAACTCACGTCCATTGAGTCAGTGATGCCATCCAACCATCTCATCCTCTGTCATCCCTTTCTCCTCTTGCCCTCAATCTTTCCCAGCATCAGGGTCAACTCTTCACATCTGGTGGCCAAAGTATTGGAGTTTCAACATCAGTCTTTCCAATGAATATTCAGGGTTGATTTCCTTTAGGATGGACTGGTTGGATCTCCTTGCAGTCCAAGGGACTCTCAGGAGTCTTCTCCAGCACCACCGTTTGAAAGCATCAATTCTTTGGTGCTCAGCCTTCTTTATGGTCCAGCTCTCACAGCCATACATGACCACTGGAAAAACCATCAGTCCTTCCATGATTTAAAACATCTTTAAATTTACAAGAACAATAAGGGAAAACATTACCAAAAAAAAAAAAAAACCCAAAGGGATTAATGTGCCCTATATCTAAAGAACTGTCCCAAATCTGTGGGAAAGGCAGCTGATAGTTCAACAGAACAGACCAAAAAAGGAGCAGAGGAAAATGGCCATTTTACAGGAGACAGAGCTGAGAAAGAAGAAAAAGATGTTCAACCTAACTAGTGACTAGCGAAATTAAAAATATAATGAAATCCAGGTTTCAGCTTGGGGGATAAAAATTGAGTGACACAGTGAGTTCTATCCACTTCATAATGATATGTGAAAGAAGTGTCCTTGAGTCCTGATCAATTAGGGTGGGGTGGGGTGGGATCGATTCTGAAGGTCACTTGGCAACATCTCTTAAGAGTAAACACAAGGCCCTTTGACCCCTGATGGCTTAGACAGTAAAGAATCTGCCTGCCATGCAGAAGACCCGGGTTCGATCCCTGGGTCGGGAAGATCCCCTGGAGGAAGGCAACCCACTCTCTCTTGCCTGGAGAATGCCTTGGACAGTGGAGCCTGGCAGGCTGTGATCCATGGGGTCGCAAAGAGTCAGACACGACTAAAGCGACTTAGCAAGGCACCCGCCACTTGTTGCTCCCGAAGGTGCCAGTGAGGACCAAGTCAGGCCCCCTGGGCCGGATGGAATCCTCCCCGTCGGCACAGCTAACGACCTAAGCCTGGGACACTCTGGCCTCCTTGTCCACTGCTGTGCAGGGCCAGCGGCTCTGGTGAGAGGGCAGACAGCTGCCTCGGAAGGGAAGCAGAGGCGACGGATGAGCCATGTCCGTGACAACCGGGGGCTTCAAATCCTCGATTCCATCTGCTGCGGAGACCAGCTGAGCACCCCCGTCCTGACTTACTTACCTGACCGGATGGTCTCTGTCTCCAGTGCAATTTGGAATGACGTTTCTGTTGCATTCACAGACGTGAACATCCTGTGTTCACTTCTACACAGCCCTCTGCAGACAAGAGCAGGAACACGTAGGAGAATAAACACATATGATTCTCAACATTGGGTGGAAAAGCGTTCCATCTTTGTCATCATTGGAGGAGTACAAATTCCTTTAAAATGGGAGAATTTGCTTTCTTTGTAGTCCAACTCTCACATCCATACCTGACTACTGGAAAAACCATAGCTTTGGCTAGATGGACCTTTGTCAGCAAAGTCGCGTCTCTGCTTTTTAATATGCTGTCTGGGTTGGTCATAGCTTTTCTTCCAAGGAGCAAGCGTCTTTTCATTTCATGGCTGCAGTCACCATCTGCAGTGATTTTGGAGCCCAGGAAAATAAAGTCTGTAACTGTCTCCATTGTCTCCCCATCTCTTTGCCGTGGGGAAGGATTAAACATCCCCACCCAGCTGAACTCGGGTCTGGCCAGGTGACACGTCTCCCCCACGCAGATGAGAAATGTAACACATCAGGAGGAGACTTGAGGGCAAGGCTGTCATTTTCCCCCCACCCTCCTCATCTCCACCTACCTCGGTCCCCACGTGACTACAGCAGCAGGGGCCTCGGGCCAGCTTGCAGTGACACGTTGCAAGAATGAGAGAAATGCTGCATTGTGAGTCCCTGGGGTCGTCGGTGACTGCACCATCTCGCAAGCTCCCCTCACGGATACGGCGGCAACCCAGGGAAAGATGCCACGGAGGATCTTTGGAAAGAAAAGGAAGCTTGCACAGGCTCCCTGGATTGCACAACACACGTTAACTCTTTTGACCCGCTGTTCTGTTCTCTGGCTATTTTTACACCCTGTCATTATTCTTCGTGATATTTCACTAACTTAGTGAGAGGTCCTCCGGCTTTTCTGAGCCTGATTAACAGGCGAGTGAGGGGAACGTCTTGGCTGCCTCGGAAGGATTAATATTTCTAGCACAGCTCACACTCTGTACTAAATGACACTGCCATCATCATCAAGCACAAAGAAGGCCACGTTTCTGTAACACATTACCCAGCTCTTGCATCCCTTGGCGACCCACTCCCAGCCCCAGGCTCAGAAGTAGAAGAGAAGGCAGTGAGAAGCAGCTCCAAGTAATTTTTCCCAGATTCTCTCTACACCAGCTCTAAGACGCGTGTAAAAAGTTCCAATGCTTTGGCCACCTGATGCAAAGAACTGACTCACTGGAAAAGACCCTGATGCTGGGGAAGATTGAAAGCGGGAGAAGAAGGGGATGACAGAGGATGAGATGGTTGGATGGCATCTCCAACTCGATGGACATGACTTTGGGTCAACTCCGGGAGTTGGTAATGGACAAGGAGGCCTGGCGTGCTGCAGTCCATGGGGTTGCAAACAGTCAGACATGACTGAACAACTCAACTGAACTGAAGATGAGTGTGGACCAAAGATTGCTGCCTCTTGGAAGCTAACTTTGTGTCGATAGATTCACACTCAGCTCGTGAAGTGTGTGTATCGGGGGGCAGAAGTGCCCCTGTGTTGCATGTGGGATTTACAAACGGAAAGAAACAGCCCCTCAAATGACCATAAGAACATTTTTTCATAAAACTGGATGGAAGTCATCTTCAGTGACCTTGTGCGTGAAAGGAATGCAGGAAAAACAGTGAGATTGCTTCTAAGAACTGAACTGAGATCATTATCATTTGGAGCCAAGGAGCTTCTCGTGAGCTGAACTACAGAGAAGGGGACAACAGAGGATGAGGTGGTTGGATGGCATCACCGACTCAATGGACATGGGTTTGGGCAAACTCTGGGAGTTGATGATGGACAGGGAGGCCTGGCGTGCTGCAGTCCGTGGGGTCGCAAAGAGTCGGACACGACTGAGCGACTGAACTCAACTGAACTGAACTGGACCCACACAAGTATGCATACTATCTTCACTGAAGCAGTGCACACACATTCACACCTATAGACACACCACCGCCTACAGCAGAGCAATGCACGCACACACAAGAAGTATCTGCACCAAATTGAAATGAAATTTGTGTATTACTATGACTTCTCCAAAAAAAAAAAAAAAGCCTTTCTGGGCTTCCCTGGTGGTTCCGTGGTAAAGAGTCCACCTGCCGGTGCAGGAGACCCTGGTCCTGGAAGATTACTCGTGCCAGGGAGCAACGAAGCCCATGCACCACGGCTGTGGAGCCTCCGCTCTGGAGCCCGGGGGCCACAACTGCTGACCCCACGCCCTGCAAGTCCAGAAGCCCGTGAACCCGAGAGCCTGTGTTCCACAGCAAGAGAAGCCAGCGCAACGAGAAGCCTGTACGCCACAGCTAGCGAAAAGCTCTCGAGGCAGGGAAGACCCAGCGCGGCCAAAGATACACACATAAATAAATTTTTTAAATGCCTTTCTTCCCAAACCAGTAAGACCAGGGGCTTCGTCTTACACATTGAGGTAAACATTTGGGGGTTGCTCAGTGAATTTCTGAGCTTCCCTGGCGGCTCAGCTGCTAAAGAAACTGCCTGCAATGCAGGAGGCCTGGGTTAGATCCCTGGGTTGGGAAGATCCCCTGGAGAAGGAATAGGCTACCCACTCCAGTATTCTTGGGCTTCCCTGGTGGCTCAGCTGGTAAAGAATCCGCCTGCCATGCGGGAGACCTGGGTTCTATCCCTGGGTTGGGAAGATTCCCCTGGAGAAGGGAAAGGCTAACCACTCCAGTATTCTGGCCTGGAGAATTCCACGGATTGTACAGTCCACGGGGTCGCAAAGAGTCGGACAAGACTGAATGACTTTCACTTCACTTTCAGTCAATTTCTGCTGTCGTAAAATGTTCAGCAGACTTGAGCCTTGATTTAAATAGGTACACCACCATGTTGTATCAACCCAGAATTTCTCTGTGGTCAGGTGAGCTTTGGAATACTATTGGTATAATTGCATCACAGTAATGCCAGGCAGCGCCATCATTGCCCAAGATATTCATCTTCAACAAGTTAAATGCTGTGTATTCTGGCTGAAGCAGGAAGACTGGGCAACGTACAGTAACACCAGAAACATCAAGTCTGTTTTGTAGTTCTTTTAACCACGTCACATGTAGGAGGTTTTGGGGTGGGTAGGAATCTGCCTCTTAATAGTGATAGGTGCCAAAAGGGGGCTTCCCTGGTGGCCCAGCAGTGAGGAATCCACCTCCAATGCAATAGACCCAGGAGACGTGGGTTTGATCCCTTGAGTGGGAAAGATTTCCTGGAGGAGGACACGGCAACCCACTCCAGTGTTCTTCCCTGGAGAACCCCACGGACAGAGGAGCCTGGTGGGCTATATAGTCCGTAGGGTCATAAACAGTCAGATACCACTGAAGTGACTTCCCATGTGCACAAGCATGCATGCCAAAAGGAGTTCGAGTGGCCAATTTTATGGACAATTTGAGCATCCAAAAAATGATAAAAATTCCTCGGTAGTCCAGTGGTTAGGGCTCCACACTTTCAGTGCTCAGGGCCGGGGTTCAATTCCTTGTCAGGGAACTAAGATCCTGCCAGCCTCAAGGTATGGCAAAAAAAAATAATAATAATAACAACAATAATGCTAATTGATTATAACACATACAACCGAAAAATAAAACTAACAACAGCAATTACCAAAAAAACCCCATGAGTCTGTAATGATGCGAAAACATTGGGGTATAGAAGTCAAGCTCTTCTTCCTAGAATAATTTCGGCTCAGAATTTGTAGAAGACTTCACATACCATGTTAATGGGTCCCTCATATCTTAATAAAACTGGTGGTGGCAAATGAAAAACTAATTTAGAAAAGAAAAGATTAAATTGGTAATTCACCATTCTGTCACCAGCAAGGCAGTACTTCCAACAAGAGTATTTGGGGGTGGGTGTGACCAGATCTTCAGAGTCCCCAAATCTGGCCCATCTGCCCCCCAATTAACTCATCACTTACACAGGAAAGGAAGTGCCCGCTTGTCAAGGGTACTGAGTGGGCACAGCCCTAACCAACTAACCAAGGTCAGCCAGAGCAATGCAAGGTCATCTTGAGCATCGGATCCTCTTGTTACAACTGTGAAAGGGATACAGTAACACCTCTGCAGGGTTCTTGCCAAAAAAATGTCCAACCTGCATGGAGTCAGGCAGAAATGAGCAAACAGACACAGACCCTGGGACAGTTACAGAAGACTGCAAGCCAGCGCTCTTCAACAACGTCAAATGAAAGGCAGACAGACTGTTCTAGATTAAAAGAGATTACAAAGTCGTGCTTCGTAACAGTGCTTTGGAACCGTGGTGTTGGAGAAGACTCTTGAGGGTCCCTTGGGCTGCAAGGAGATCCAACCAGTCCATCCTAAAGGAAATCAGTCCTGAATATTCATCGGAAGGACTGACGCTGAAACTGAAACTCCAATCCTTTGGCCACCTGATGTGAAGAGCTGACTCACTGGAAAAGACCCTGATGCTGGGAAAGATTGAAGGCGGGAGGAGAAGGGGGTGACAGAGGATGAGATGACTGGATGGCATCACCGACTCGACGGACGTGAGTTTGCGTAAACTCCAGGAGCTGGTGATGGACAGGGAGGCCTGGCATGCTGTGGTCCATGGGGTTGCAGAGTCGGTCAGGACTGAGCAACTGAACGCACTGAACGAAGTCGTAGCCAAATGCAGGGCAGGATTCTTAAGTGGATCTCAGACTTTTTAAAGGCTCCAAGAGTACATTCTGTGCTGACACCAGAAGTTCCTGGCGGCTGCTAAGTGGACAGAGGGGTCAGTGGCCAAGCAGGTTGGGTGGCCTCCCACTGCCGTGGAGACTTGCTGCATTGGAGGGGCAAGGGGTAGGTCTGGGGATAGGCTGCCTTTGTAGTGGCATTTGGGCAAGGCTGAGGCAACCTGTCCAGGTGAGTCCCCTGGTACTGACATGCAGGCCACGCCCCCCGTGCAGCTGAAACACATACTGCGGCCCTGGGACCCGTTAGGGTCCCGTTAAGGGGAAGTCCCCTTGGGCTAAGTCCGTTTGGGTTCCTCTAGCAAAGTACCATAGACAGGGCAACTTGTAAACAACAGACATGTCTTTCTCAGTGTTCTGGAGGCTGAGACATCCAAGATCAAGGTGCCTGCAGATTTGCTGTCTGGTGAGGGCCTTTTCCCCGATTCATAGAAGGCACCGTCTCCCTGTATCCTCACGTCGACAAGAGAGGAGAGGGAATTCTGTAGGATCTCTCTTGCTGAGTTGCTTCAGTCATGTCCAACTCTTTGCAACCCTATGGACTGTAGCCCACTAGGCTCCTCTCTCCATGGGATTCTCCAGGCAGGATTACTGGAGTGGGTTTCCCTGCAGGGTCTCTCTTATAGGGGCACTAATCCCATTCAAGAGGGCCCCACCCTCAGGGTGTAATTAGCAGTCAAAGGCCCCACCTCCAAGTACCTGCATTCAGTATGTAGCATTCCTGCAGTGGGACTTCCCAGGTGGCTCAGAGGTAAAGAAAGAAAGTTGTGTCCAATTCTTTGGGACCCCACGGACTATAGACCGTCAGACTCCTCTGTCCGTGAGATGCTCCAGGCGAGAATACTAGTGCTGTGTGTACTGAGTTGCTCAGTTAGGGACTGATCCCGGCTCTCCCGCCTTGGCAGGTGGATTCTTTACCAACTGAGCCACTAAAGAACCTGCCTGCCAATGCAGGAGTCGCAGGAGACGTGAGCTCGAGGCATGAGTCAGAAAGATTCCCCTGGAGAAGGAAATGGCAACCCACTCCAGCATTGTTGCCTGGAGAAACCCATGGACAGAGGAGCCTGGCGGGCTATGGTCCACGGGGTCACAAAGAGTCAGACACGACTGAAGTGACTTAGCATGCACACATTTCTGGGGTAGCTTACCACAATTCCCTCTATTGTGTTAGTAGCAACTGTCTCAAAGATCCCACCAACAATTTCTAAAAGGTAACCAATGATTTAGAACTTAGAAGCCCAAGAATACTGCAGTGGGTAGCCTATCCCTTCTCCAGGGGGATCTTCCCAACCCAGGAATCGAACCAGGGTCCCCTGCATTGCAGACGGATTCTTTACCAGCTGAACCACCAGGGAAGCCCAAGAAGACTGGAGTGGGTAGCCTATCCCTTCTCCATCCAATCTTCCCGACCCAGGGATTGAACCAGGGTCTCCTACGCTGCAGGCAGATTCTTTACCAACCAAATTATCTGGGAAGACTTAAGAACTTACTAGATGGATCATTTGGAAATCATCAGATGGATAATTTGTGCCTCAATCTATATTACTTGGAAGGCAGGATGTTTTTTTTCTTTTTAATTTTGCTTGTATATTTTTGGCTGTGCTAACTCTTTGCTGCAACACAAGGGCTTCTCACTGGGGACGCTTCACTTGTTTCAGAGCACGGGCTCTAGGCTTTGAGGCTCAGTAGTTGCAACACGCGGGCTCTAGAGCTCATGGGTTTCAGCAGTTTTGGCACACGGCCTTAGTTGCTCTGAGGCATGTGGGATCTTCCAGGACCAGGGATCGAAACTTTTGTCCCCTGTCTTGGCAGGTGGAGTCTTAACCCCTGGACCACCAGGGAAGTCCGGAAAGCAGTTTCAATGATACATGGTTTAGTGAGAGCATAAAACGGAATATTTTAAAACTTATATTCATTTACATTACCAAGTATTTTGTGCTTTATAGGACTGTAGATTTTGCATTTTATTACTAGTCAGCGTGTAATTTCAATAGAGAAATAAAATATGTAGAAATCTTAAATTAAGTTCCCAAGACACAGCAGCATTCACTGTATTTTACTTACTTCTCTCCTCCAGGAGAATAAGGAGATTTTCGACAAAGTAATGAAAATCAGGTATGAGTCGCTCAGTCGTGTCCGACTTTGTGTGACGCCATGGACGGTATGTAGCCTGCCAGGCTCCTCTGTCCATGGGATTCTCTAGGCAGAAACACTGGAGTGGGTTGCCATTTCCTCCTCCAGGAGACCTTCCCAACTGTACATAAATAACCAAGAGCTGCCCCGAAATAGGCACTCATGTGCAAGCCAGTCACTGGGATTCCCCCAAGGCTGTCAACTCTTACAATCTGAGAAGTGCAGCCCATCGCCACCCCTAACTTAGTCCCACATCAGCCCCCCAGCGCCCCAGCTACTTAAGCCAGTGTTTCCATCACAGCAAAATCACATTTACGCGGCAGGGCCAAAAGAGACAGTAACCATGGAAATGGAAATTCAACTTAAGGACTGACACTTTGGCCCCATTCGCGGACTACGGAACCAAAGGGACAGAAATTATTCCCAGGTCCCCTCAGCGCTGAAAAGGAAAGCATGAAACAGGTACTAAATCAGACTCTGATTTGTAAATGTCTTGGGCTAACACTTTCAAGGATGAATATTTATTGAATTCCAGAACTACTCCTAAGCGCCCCCACCCCCGCCCGCCCCACCGCCTTGGCAGTAAAAGAAATATATAAAGCGCTTCGTTTATGGACCAATCGCAACTAATTGCTCTCACTCCCCGTTTCACCTCCCCAGAGAATATCTCCACCTGTCACTGGTATACATATATATATTTTTTAATGTGATCCCGAAAGCTTGTACATTTCAGGGCATTCCCCAATCACGTGGAAGTCAGTTCTTAGAAAGTTACCTCATGCCAGGCTCTCACTAAATAAAACATTTTAACTGGGTGAGAAAATGGGATTTAATACTCATGCAACTCTTTGTTAAAAAAAAAAAAGATTCCCTTGGCTTTATCAGCGTGACAGCCCCCATTTCTGGTGTTTCGTGGCTTTACCATCTGTCAGATAGATTTGCCGTGTCTCGCGTGGACTATGGGTGAGGCGTATGCCGTGACGCTTTTGCGGCATCCGGGACAAAATTCTTATCACAGGTCCTCCCTGGGAGTCCTCTGGTGGCTCAGCTGGTAAAGAATCTGCTTGCCAATGCAGGAGACCCAGGTTCGATCCCTGGGTGGGGAAGATCCCCTGGAGAAGGAAATGATAACCCGCTGCAGGATTCTTGCCTGGAGAATCCCATGGACGGAGGAACCTGGCAGGCTGCAGTCCACGGGGTCACAAAGAGTCAGGTGTGACTTGTGACTG
Organism: Cervus canadensis; assembly: GCF_019320065.1. Classification (NCBI taxonomy): domain Eukaryota; kingdom Metazoa; phylum Chordata; class Mammalia; order Artiodactyla; family Cervidae; genus Cervus; species Cervus canadensis. Next base: position 11,790,637 of record NC_057419.1, read on the forward strand.
AACATCAGGGCAACAACAGGGCCTCATTGTCTCTGCAGAATAAAGGGCAGGCCACCTGCACTTTCCTGGGGGAGAATCCAGGCGGCATTGACATAAGACCGCCCCCGACTCCACCCCCCCACCACAAGAGTCACTGTGGTTTTCTTTCTCCTTTACTAAGAAAATAATCAATAAACTGCCAGTCATTTCATATGTAGTACTCAAACCACCTTTCAGAAAGTTAAATTGTCCACTTGCAAATATTTTCTCCCTCTGTCCAAGTCATAGGACTGAGCCATGGAGATGGTGGTTTAGTCACTCAGTCATGTCTGATTCTTTGTGACCGCCCCCTCCGTGGACCGTGGCTCCTCTGTCCACGGGATTCTCCAGGCAAGAATACTGGAGTGGGTTGCCGTTTCCTTCTCCAGGGAAGAGGTATGGAGATATTCCCCTTAAAAATACAAATAAGACCCCCAGGTGTCTCAAACAGAAGTCAGCAGACCACACCCTTGGGCCAAACAAACCCTAATGGCAATCCACTCCAATATTCGTGCCTGGAGAATCCCATGGACGGAGGAGCCTGGTAGGCTACAGTCCACGGGGTCGTAAAGAGTCGGACACGACTGAGCGACTTCACTTCACTTCACTTCATTGTTACAAATAAAGTTTTATTGGCACTCAGCTACACCTATTTGTTTTATATGGTTCTCAGAGGCTACAAGGGCCAAGTTGAGAATTTTCAGCAGAGATCCTGTCCATCATGAGCCCACTTGAGTCATTCCCTAGCCGTTAACAGAAAAACGTCTGCCCATCCCTGCTTTAAAGCCTTGTGATCTAACAGAAATAGGACGCAAACCACATATGTAATTCTAAATGATTTAGTAGCCCTATTAAAAATTGAAAAGAAACAATTCTAACAATGTATTTTACCCCAGTACATTGCCAAAATAGTATGATTCCAACACATGACCTAATACTAAAGCTGCTTAGGTGGCTGAGACGGTAAAGAACCCGCCTACAATACAGGAGACCTGGGTGCGATCCCTGCGTCGGGAAGATGCCCTGGAGAAGGAAACGGCAACCCACTCCAGTACTCTGACGTGCAGAATCCCACAGACGGAGGAGCCTGGCGGGCTACGGTCCATGGGGTCACAAAGAGTGGATCACGACTGAACGACTAAGCACAGCACAGCATGAAGTTATTAATGGGAAACCTTGTTTTTGCTTCATGTTAAAGTCAGAAGCCTGGTGTCTTTTTATTTTTCTTCACGTGAGGCCTGAGAAGTCAAACTCACGTAACAGCTGAGACGAGCCACGGTTGAGTAGCTTGCCAGTCACTTGTGCCGAGCGGCTACCACCTTGGGGCCTGTAGGTCTAAAAGGTGTGATGAGTGAGAGGCAGAAAGGAGATAACGAGTGAGTTCTCAGCTGGGGTTTTCCAGGAGGGAATGCTGGAGTGGACTGCCAGGCCCTGGGATCTTCCCAACCCAGGGATCCAACCCAGGTCTCCTGCATTGCAGGCAGATTCTCTGCCATCTGAGTCACTGGGGAAACCCTCTTTGGAATGGACGTTAATACTAAAACATCATTCACTGTGCGTCCAAAATTCAAAAGTAACTGGGCATCCTGGACTTTACCCGCCCCTGAATTCTGCTTAGTGAAAATGCAAGTGGGAGGCAGCAAAAGGCGGGGTGGTCTGTAGGACGCTTTCCACTCCGCTTGGTTGCCTTAACTCATTATTTTTCATTGATTCTGCAAATCGCTGGTATGCGCACACTCACTGGCCTGGGAAATCAGTTAAAGCTACATTCATGAGGCCCAAGAGCTCCCAGGGGTCACACCAGAGGTCAGGCTGCAGCCCTTCGGCAAGGGTCAGCCGTGACATCACCAACCAGGGAGTGGTCACGTTGAAATGCAGAAGCAAGCTTCCTTTCAAGAAGGTTTTGCTTTAAAAAAAAAATAGTGTGTGTTTTCCCACCAAGGCACTAGAATCAGGGACTTCCCTAGTGGTCCAGTGACTAAGACTTCACATCCTTAATGCAGGGGACCAGAGTTCGATTCCTGATCAGGGAACTAGATTCCACGCGCTACAGCTAAGACTTCTCCTGCCACAATTAAAGATCCCATGTGGTGCTGCAACTGAGGCCTGGTTCAGTCAAATAAAGAAAGATTTTTTTTTTTTTTAAAGAAGGAAGAGTCGGCACAAATGGAGAGCCATGATAAAGGTGGACTACAAGAAACTTTTCTTACTCCTGTTCGGGGAGAAAGACAAAGCAAAGGTCTCCTTGCAGCTTCTGGGCAAAGAAGGACAGCCCTTCTTGGAAGCATTGAAGGGTGCACGATTAGGGAACGCGTCAGGAGAAGACCCGAGTCGTTTTTAGAACTTGAGAGCTGTCTGGAAATTCACATAGAAATCCAAGTTGTGGGAACCAAGCCCGGTGTTCTGTTTCCTCTGGTCAGAAAATTCCCAAGTGTTCTCTCATCGCGGGGCAGTTCAAAGCCCGGGATGAACATCGAATCGTGTGGCGCTGAGCGAGAGGACCTTTCGGTTCGGTGGTAGGGGGACTCGGCAGAAGGATGAATCGCTTGGCAACGGCAGCATGATCAAAGCTCTCTACAACGCTTTGAAGCAGGAGGAGGAGTAAAGCCCAAAAATGAAGGAGAACATGATCTAGGGACAGCCGCAATTAACGCCATCTTTTTTTCTTTTTGCTCATGAAAAATCGTTCGAGAGAAACTTTCTCACAGAAGGAACAGAGAGCCTTTGTGTTATTCTTTTTCAAATTAATTTACTTGCTGAGCTCAAGATTCAAAGCACTTCATCACTCCGTTATTTAACCATCGCTCAAAAAAGATGTTTCTGTGCAGACCGAGGGCTATCTTTCCATTGGAACAAACTTTTTTTTAAATTGCGTCACGTTACGGGGTCCAAATGAACATCAGTATCCAGGAGAAGACCGAAATAGCTCCACCCCATCTGCGGGGCTCAGGGTTTCACTTGCTATTTCGACTTCTTAGCCGTAGTTACAAGTGAAGGCACCAGGAGGACTTGAAAGGTGTCCAGAATTCCACAGACACTCATCAAGTTCTCACAGGCTCCCCGTCTGGATGGGTACCACGATCCAGTCTTATTTTCCTGACATCTTGCCCACTTTATCTTGAGATTCTTTTATCCAACCAGCCAGAAAGTTCACTCCAAAATAGGAAGCACAAAAATGCCCTAGGGGGGGAAAAAAAACCAGCCTGCACCTTGTCCTTAGATTTACAAACTAGTTTTTTTTTTTCTTCTTTCTGTACCAGAAGGACATCAAGAAAATAGTCCATCAAATTCTCAAATGTGTTATTGGACATAAAGACTTCTTTCTCTCATAGGTTTAAAAAAAAAAAAATAGCCAAGTGTCTGCAGTTTCAAGGCAGTTTTAAGTTATGCTATATGCATTCTTGAATTCCTCACGAAGGTGAAATAAAATCACTGCTAAAGTACTTACTGCCTCTGAACTGTACTGTTAAAGATGGTGAAAATGGTAAATTTGGGGTTCTGTACATTTTATTATGATTTAAAAAATTGCAAAATAGATTCAAAAATGGAATAAAACCAAATGGCCATAAAATGTCATCTATAACACAGTCTTAACGGCTAGGCTTGTTCCTATATTCCTGGCATCTCAGTTTAGCTCAGTTTAGCTCAGTTCAGCTCAGTCGCTCAGTCATGTCCGACTCTTTGCGACCCCATGAATCGCAGAACGCCAGGCCTCCCCGTCCATCACCAACTCGGCACCTACCAGATGCCAAACGTGCTTTTCCTCCATGACCTGAAATTGTTCCCTGTACTAAGTACACTTATTTATTTATTTTTTTTGGTCTAACTGGCTATTCCGTCCTACATGTGAACAGGGCTGTAATCTAAATACGCTGTGAAAATCCAGGATTAGCTAGACCACTCACATCACGGTTCAGTTATTTCGCCCTGCAGTATAGGCAACCAGAGTTTCATCTCGATATTACCATAATAACCAGTTACATCTTCGAATTCCATGGCCACCCTCCCCTTCTCTGTAGATAGGCATCAATTGTCTCTGTGTGCAATGGGAAATTGCAGTTGTCATTTTCATAAGCCATCAAATTCTTTAATGAAGATTTTTTTGTTGTTTTTTTTCCCGAATGCAGTTATTCAGTCACTAACAAGTAGCTTACGTGTAGGTGTATTTTGACTTTAAACATTGCATATAAAACTTCACACGTTTCCCGTCAGCTGTACGGACGGTTGGCTTTGGGGATGGTTTTCAGCTGCATGCTCTGTTACTTGGGGGTCTGCACGTGGCTCTCTGTGGACCCGGAGAAACATGAGGAAATCCACAGGGAAGGAGACTTAGTAAGACGTTGCGGAACAGAGACTCAGTAAGACGCGGGGGCCGGGGTAGGGAGTGGAAGGACTCAGAAAGGGGCAGGAATGAGGGTCATCAGGAAGACTGCAGAGCGTGGAAAGGTGGTCCAGGCCGAGGGGCGTAGGTCATCCCCAGAACAGATGTGGGGTACCACTGAATGATTTTCAGCAAGGACGCATGTAGCAGGGTATGTGAAAGTGAAAGCCTTAGTTGCTCAGTCGCATCCAACTCTTTCAGTTCAGTTCAGTCGCTCAGTCGTGTCCAACTCTTTGAGACCCCACGGACTGCAGCACGCAAGCTTCCCTGTCCATCAGCAGCTCCCGGAGCTTGCTAAAACTCATGTGCATCGAGTCGGTGATGCCATCCAACCATCTCATCCTCTATCGTCCCTTTCTCCTCTTGCCTTCAATCTTTCCCAGCATCAGGGTCTTTTCCAGTGAGTCAGTTCTTCGCATCAGGTGGCCAAAGGATTGGAGTTTCAGCTTCAGCATCAGTCCTTCCAATAAACATTCAGGACTGATTCCCTTTAGGATTGACTGGTTGGATCTCCTTGCAGTCCAAGGGACTCTCAGGAGTCTTCTCCAACACCACAGTTCAAAAGCATCAATTCTTCAGCACTCAGCCTTCTTTATGGTCCAACTCTCACATCCGTGCATAACAACTGGAAAAACTCTAGCTTTGACTGTACGGACCTTTGTCGGCAAAGTGACGTCTCTCGCTTTTTAACAATAATCCAGATGAGAACGGAAAAGACCCACGGGTGTGGCAGGGATGCTGAGGGTGAGGTTATCAAGGCTACGTCCTTTCACAGACATCGTCAACCTCGGGGTGGGGAGTGGGAGCCAAGGATGGAGCTAGTCACGTCTTACTGAGTCTCGGTTCTGCAGCGTCTTACTAAGTCTCCTTCCCTGTGGACTTCCTCATGTCTCTCCGGGTCCACAGAGAGCCACGTGCAGACCCCCAAGTAACAGAGCACGCAGCTGAAAACCATCCCCAAAGCCAAAGGCAGGGAGGTGTTAGCGGAGAAGGAAGAGCAACTGGACCCAGAGCTGGCGGGGAGGATGCCTGTGGATGCAGTGAGCGTCAGCATGGCCGAGGTAAGAAAGGAGTGGCTTTCTGCCTGCTGACACTGTCATCTGCTTGAGGGTGAGTTCAGCAGGGGCTGGGGGCCAGCACTTGGGGCTGGGGGTCGACCAGAAAGCCACACAGGGGCTCGCAGCATTGCCTGCTCTCAGGAGGACCCAGCCAGGGGTGGAAGACCGTGCTCCGGGGTAACCTGAATTCACCCGGTTGTGCAATTCGTCTGACAGCAGTCATGGCCAGCTTGGACAGGGACCAAGGACCGCAGATGGCTTCCACCAAGAGCGGTATGTCCCCGTTGCAGTGTATTTCCAACAGGAGCTCTGTTGGACTGATCAACTTCAATAAATCCTCCGCTGTAAACATCAGGTACCAAAAAAAAAAATTAATAGTCCCTAATGGATACACTGTGGCACCGTCCTCTGCTGAAGGCTCTGATAGCAGTTGAGTGAATGAGCTATATATATAGCTAGGCAGAGAGGAACATCCAGCCAAACCTTGAGTGATACATGCGGGATCCACAAGGTACACGCAGTATGATACATGAATACAAAATGCATCCCGTGTAAGGGTTGCAGACGGAATAAAACTGCAGAGATGATTGTCCCCCCAGTCAAAAGAGTGGTAACAACTGATGGGGAAAGAGGGCTGGTGATAGCAATGTTCTCCTTCACGAATTTTTTTTGTTTTTATTTGCGGGAGTGGGGGTGCGTTATACGGCTTGTGGGATCTCCGTTTCCCCGACCAGGGATTGAACCTGCCTTCTCAGCAGCGAAACCGCAGAGTCCTAACCACTAGACCGCCAGGCAATTCCCTAACTGTACCTATTTTTGTTATTCAGTAAAATATACGTACCTCGAAGGCATTTTTATGTCCGTAGATAATACATCCTAATGAAAGAGAGAGAAAAAAGGAGGGAATCTCTGTGACTTAATTTAGCATTCAGTATCATTTTAAAGTGAAAAGTGAAAGTCGCTCAGTCATGTCCAACTCTTTGCGACCCCGTGGATTATAAAGTCCATGGGATTCTCCAGGCCAGAATCTTGGACTGGGTAGCGTTTCACTTCTCCAGGGGATCTTCTCAACCCAGGGATCGAACCCAGGTCTCTCGTATTGCGGGCAGATTCTTTACCAGCTGAGACACCAGGGAAGCCCAAGAATACTGGAGTGGGTAGCCCTTCCCTTCTCCAGGGGATCTTCCTAACTAAGGGATCGAACCCAGGTCTCCTGCATTGCAGGTGCATTCTTTACCAGCTGAGCCCCCAGGGAAGCCCAGTATCATCGTAATTCTCTACAGAAAAAAGAGGTTAGTATTCTAATAAAGCAGGATTTTTTTTTTCCCAATGGCAAGCCTTAGAAGCACACATCAAATTGTGCTTAATAAAAAGGGAAGTGGGTAGTTCATGTGTGGCCTTCAGGATTGGCAAGGTCCATGTATTTCTCTCTCCACTCCTTGACTCCGTATTTTTCAGTGCCTCGGTGCCGTCTTCAGCCTCTAATACTGATAAAGATGGATTTATAAACAAACACAATTTTTTTTTTGGTTGGTTAGAAATTCGGGCAAAAGCCCACCTCCAGCTGTCTCTAGATCACGAGTCACAGACTTCTTTCCTGACCAGTTGCTGTATTTGAAATGTTGTCTGGCCAGACCTGGTTTCCATATAGCACAGCACTTGAGAGTGACTGTCGGATGTTCCTTAAAGAAAACTTGACTCCTTTTGACCCCGAGACGTGGAGTGGACACAGGAGCAGACAAAAAGTCACCTCAGTCGTGTCCGACTCTGTGCAACCCCATAGACGGCAGCCCACCAGGCTCCCCCGTCCCTGGGATTCTCCAGGCAAGAACACTGGAGTGGGTTGCCATTTCCTTCTCCAATGCATGAAAGTTAAGTTGCTCAGTCGTGTCCAACTCTTAGCGACCCCATGGACTGCAGACTACCAGGCTCCTCCGTCCATGGGATTTTCCAGGCAAGAGTATGGGAGTGGGGTGCCATTGCCTTCTCCAACACCCACCTGGGTCCTCTGCAAATATTTCCACCTTCCTCTGGTTGTATCACCACGCAGGCTTTTCCTCTCATTTCCTAACCCCTGTACTTCGAACACCTCACTTCCTTTCCTGCCCTCTCCAAATAAAGAGCAAAGGCAAACAAAATAAAAACAAAATACACCGGAAAAGACCCAAGGATTTAGCAGGAAGCAAAGAAGGAAATGGCAACCCAGCCCAGGATTCCTGCCCGGAAAACCCCACGGACTGGCGGGCTACGGTCACTAAAGAGTCGGATGCAATTTGGCAACTAAAGAATAACCCAAGGGACCGGTCCCCGGTGGTGCTCCTGGTAAATAATCTGCCCTGCTAATGCAGAAGATGCCAGAGATGCGGGTTTGATCCCTGGATGAGGAAGATCTCCTTGAATAGTAGATGGGAACCCACTCCCGTATTCTTGTCTAGGAGATTCCACGGACGGAGGAGCCGGGTGGGACTAAAAGAGTGAGTGAGTGAGGCCATTTCTCCCCCAACCTTTGGCCTGCTGTTAATGACCTAATGGAAGTTCGGGTCACAGCTCGGCGTCAGCCCAGATACGTGGTTGCTGGCCACTTGCCCACAGCCTATGACTGCTCGCGTGGTGCAACTGATTAGAAGTGTTCTGCTTGGCAGGACTGTGAAGGCCACCGGATAGTCCCCGCCCCCCCGCCCCGCAGCCTTGCCCAGTGACCAGCAGCTTCTGCCCCAGAGCCTCGGGGGACAACAGAACTCCCCACGCTCCCCAAAAGTGCACAAAGCTGGGGTCACCCATTACCCTGACAGTGTTCAGGACAACATCGATCCGCCAACCCCCACCCCCCAAAGCAGAAGACAAGCTGTCTATCAATGTCTGCGCCGGTGGCTGACCATTCCAAGATAATCACCAGCGACAGTGTCCCCCCAAAAGGATGGCTGGGCTTCATTGAGTCCTCTCTGCTTCTGGCTGCCCTGCCAAGGGCCAACTGCAAGGCTCGTGCGAGTATTTAAAAGCATCTCGAGCTCCACAAGGGCTTCCCTGGGGGCTCAGTCGGTAGACAATTTGCCTGCAATGCAGGAGACCCTGGTTCGATGGTGCCTGGGCAGGAAAATTCCCCTGGAGGAGGAAATGGCAACAGACTCCAGTGTTCCTGCCTGGAGAATCCCATGGACAGAGGAGCCTGGCGGGGTTACAGTCCATGGGGTCGCAAAGAGCTAGACACGACCGAGCGACTAAATGACCACCACCACCATGAGATCACCAATTCCTTCCAGCCACCCCTGAGCTGGAATCAACTTGCACTCTGGAATCAACAGTTAATTAGGGCCTCTGAAACGGATGCTCTCAAACTGTGGTGCTGGAGAGGACTCTTGAGAGTCCCTTGGACAGCAAGGAGATCAAACCAGTCAATCCGAAAGGAAGTCAACGCTGACTATTCATTGGAAGGACTGATGGCTGAATCTGAAGCTCCAGTACTTTGACCACCTGATGTGAAGAGCTGACTCACCGCTGAAGACCCTGATGCTGGGAAAGATTGAAGGCGGGAGGAGAAGGGGACGACAGAGGATGAGATGGTTGGATGGCATCACCAGCTCGATGGACATGAGTTTGGATAAACTCTGGGAGCTGGGGAAGGACAGGGAAGCCTGGTGTGCTGCAGTCCATGGGGTCGCAAAGACATAATTGAGCAGCTGAACAGCAGCAGGAGCAACTGAAACAGACAATCCAACAGACTGTAAGCTCAGTACATCTGCTTCCCGAGAACGGCCTGAGGAAACCTGCAACATCGCAGCATCCACAGCCGGGATACTTCTTTCCAGCGAAAGCGACCAAGAATGAGAAAACGCTGTCTCTTTTCAATAATTACCACTGATCATCGCACAACAAAAGGCTCTGCTGTTTCTGTCACACACACAATCAACGACGATTAAAATGGCATCTTGAAAACCCACACGACTATTCCACGGATAAACCTCAGGCTCCCTCCGAGGCTGCCCAGAAAGTGAGGTCGCTCAGTCGTGTCCGACTCTTTTTGCAACCCCATGGACAGTAGCCCGCCAGGCCTCCTCCGTCCATGGGATGTTCCAGGCAAGAGTACTGGAGTGGGGTTGCCATTTCCTCCTCCAGGGGATCTTCCCGACCCAGGGATCAAACCTGGGTCTCCCGCATTGCAGGCAGATGCTTTACTGTCTGAGCCACCAGGGGAAGTCCAGCCCTCTAGCAAACGCTAGGGACCCAAACGTTCAAAAGACACATCTCGTGCCATAAAAAGATATTACTCTAGCGGCGTTTTCTGATGACACGGAGGTTGTGTTGAAGATGGAACAGAAAAGGAATCTCTTATAAAAAAAAAAAAAAAATCTGTCCTCTCCCAGGAAGGAGGATACACAAGGCAGCTGTCACATGGGCGCACAGTCCAGATCCGGGAGTTACTGACCGCCCCCCACACCATCCAGCATCCAGCAGGTCTCTCCCCTGGCCCACCCACTTCTCTCTCCGCAGCACACAGCCCAGGTGCTCAGAAGGCATGGGGCACCTCCAGGCCGGGGGGTGGGGGGTGGAGGACGGACAGGAGTCCTTCTCCACCCTCTGCCCGTCTTCCTGTAGCTCACCCGCCCTTGGTCCTGTTAGGACCTCAGCTGTGACCCATCTACCCCTTCAAAATTCATACCTTGAAATCCTCCCACCTGGTAGCCCAGAGCGTGACTACACGTGGAAAAGGGAGGGGGGGTTCTTTAAAGAGGTGATTAAGTCAAAATGAGGTCACTAGTCAGTGGCTCAGAAAGTAAAGCATCTGCCTGCAATGCGGGAGACCCGGGTTCAATCCCTGGGTCGGGAAGATCCCCCTGGAGAAAGAAATGGCAACCCACTCCAGTCTTCTTGCCTGGAGCATCCCATGGACGGAGGAGCCCGGTGGGCTACAGTCCACGGGGTCGCAGAGAGTCGGACACAACCGAGCAACTTCACTTTAAGCTAAAATGAGGTCACTAGTCAATCAGTGACTCTTTGCGATCCCGTGGATTGCAGCACGCCAGGCCTCCCTGTCCATCACCCACTCCAGGAACTTGCTCAAACTCACGCCCATCACATCAGTGATGCCATCCAACCATCTCGTCCTCTGTCATCCCCTTCTCCTCCCGCCTTCAATCTTTCCCAGCACCAGTGTCACTAGCATCAGAGGTCACTGGGGTGGGCCCTAATGTCCAACTCTTGGCGACCCCATGGACTGCAGCTCCCCAGGCCCCTCCGTCCATGGGCTTCCCCAGGCAAGAAGACTGGAGTGGGTTGCCGCTCCCTTCTCCAGGGGATCTTCCCCACCCAGGGATCGAACCCACGTCTCTTGCATCTCCTGCGCCGGGGAGGGGGGCAGATTCTTCCCTACCAGTGCCCCCTTAGAAGAAATCCAGACCACCACTCTGCTGCCAGAAGACAGAGACCCTACAGAAACTGTCACGTTCCTAAGGATGCCTTTTTCTTCTTCTTCTTCCCAATTTGCAAACCCCAGGCAGTTCCAATGCCAGAGATTTCTCAATCCTTCGACTGAAATAGTATAGCTTACTAAACCCAAACATGTGCAAGCACTCTCCCTCCCCCACCCCCCACCCACCCCAAAAAATTACACAAGGCAACCAAATCCTGTCTTCTCCCAGTTGGCTCGGGGAGGGGGGGGGAGGGGGCCTGCATCTCACAGACAAGTCCCTAGACTGTGTTAAGGATTTTAAGACAGTTGCATAACCTGGCTTGGAGGAGCCAGCCAAGCTTTTTTTTTTTTTTTAACTGAATCTGGCTTCGCTGTGATGGTAACAGATTGTGAACTATACATCTACCAGTGTTGCTCCTGTGCCAAACCTTTTTAAGTTATGTGTGCACAGAATGGCATTTAAAGGCCTTAAATATCTCTCAAGGGAAAGGAGAGCACGGAAAATAGCTCACGAAATTCACATAATGTGAGCAACAGCTGAGGCAAGGTTGGGGGTGGGCTGGGTTGGGTTTGGGGTGGGTGCTTTTCTGGTTGGTTTGGTTTTGTCATTTTGCTTTGTGGCTGAAGGAAAGGAGTAGGGAAGAGAAGGGAAGGCTGATCCAGGCAGCTATTTAGGAAACTCCTTTCTGAACCAGAGGGGAAGGGCTCAGGAGTGCTTTGGCTGAGGGTTGAGCGAGCTTGGAGGGTCCCTATGTACTGACCCTGCGGGCGGTTCGGCTCCCCCCCGGGGGCTCAGGGTGCCCAGCCTCCACTGCAAAGGCACCGCGTCTCAATCTGGACAAGTGGTTGTTTGAAAAAAAAAAAGTGGTCTTTTTTTTCTAAAGCAGACTTCCTGTTATGTTCAAGGAAGGCTTGGGCCGTTTTATTATTAAGCAATTTTCTTTTTAAGTTTCAAAAAAAACAGCCACATTTCTCCCAGACTAAAATCTGCCTTATTCAAACATCCATGTTAAAATCCCTTATTTTCTTAAGCCCTTAATTAAGCCTTCCAAAAGCTCGGCTATGTTTTAATTTGCATTCCGAAACAGAAAAGCTAATGTGTTTTAACATTGTCTGCTTCAGCTGAGAAGGAAACTAAATTTATACAGTCTGAGTTTTGTTTTTCGGGTTGTTTTTTTTTAAATTGTCAATTGCATCCTAATGAGTCTTGCAACTGGGTTTCTTATGCCCTGGTCCTTGGCCTTCCATACACATCTCTCCTGAACTTCCTTCCCCGTCCCCTCACTCTCCCCCTCCTTCCCTCTCCCCCTCCTTCCCTCTCCTCCCTCCTCCCCCAGCCCTCCTCCCCCTCCCTCCTCCGATCCCCTCCCCCTCTCCCCTCCCACCTCCGACCCCCTCCCCCTCCTTCCCCCTCCTTCTCTCTAACCTCACAGCTTCCCCTACCCCTCCTCCCCCTCCTCCCCCTCCCTTCCCCTCCCACCTGAGATCCCCTCCCCCTTCCCTTCCTCCCTCCTCCCCTCCCCCCTCCTCCCTCCTCCCCTCCCACCTCGGATCCCTTCCACTCCTCCTCCCCTCCCAGCCTCCCTTCCCCTCCGCCCCTCCCCTCCCCTCCCCTCCCCCGGCCCGCGGCCCCGACCCCTCGCGGCGGGGCCGGGCCGAGTCTGGACCGGTTAAGCGGCCTCCTCGGCCTCCGCCTCCGGGGTGCGGGGGAGGGGCGGCGGCCAGACCGGTTCTTTGTCGGGAGGTCAGCGCCCCGAGCCGCCGGGAAAGAATTACCGCCGACCTTCGAAGAGCCGCGCACTCGCGGCCCCTGCCCCCACGCCTGCGGGCCCGGGTCAGTCCAGCTCAGTTCATTCAGTTCAGCCGCTCAGCCGTGTCCGACCTCACGGACGGCAGCACACCAGGCCTCCCTGTCCATCACCAACTCCCGGAGTTAACCCAAAACTCATCTCCATTGAGTCGGCTGATGCCATCCAACCATCTCATCCTCTGTCGTCCCCTTCTCCCGCCTTCAATCTTTCCCAGCATCAGGGTCTTTTCCAATGAGTCAGCTCTTCGCATCAGGTGGCCAAAGGATTGGAGTTTCAGCTTCAGCATCAGTCCTTCCAACGAACCCTCAGGACTGATCTTTAGGATGGACTGGTCGCATCTCCGCCTGGCCCTGCTCTCTCTAAATCCTGAGCTCCCAACACACTTCCCCCGGCTCTCAGTTTCGGGGATCCTGGGTCTCTCTCGGGGCGGGGCAGAGGTAAAGGGGGAGCCCTGGGAGACAGAGACAGGGGCCTCTAGTGAAGGAAAAGTGAGGCTCAGAGTCTAGGGCTGCCGGTCCTCTTGGTGGACATGGGAGAGCGTCTGCATTTCTGCTGAAGGTCCAAGTGGTGGGGGTTCCTGGCCACACAGTTTGAGAACCCGTCCCTACTGCCCAGCCCTGCCATTAAACCCTCAGGTTTCCCAAAGTTATCACAGACGCTTGTGTGCATTCTCAAGCCACCTGTTGAAGGCTGTGTGCCTTTACTATGACTTTACAGCTCGGCTGTTAAATAATCTTTACTCTTCTTAATATAAGTCGAAGCAAAGCCAACTTTCCATTCAAGAAAATAGATTCCCGGAGGAAGCTGGTGTTCATGTTTGCATACACGCCATGCCTGTCGTTCTTCTCTGCAGGGGAAAAGAAGAAAAATTTCCATCCAAACATCGGAGTTGAGGGTTCAGAGGAGATTAATAATAAAATGGGGCTCACGCACTGTCTAAATAGCTTGGCATCCTGATTTTATTACCTAGCCTTAAAAATATTTTTTCTAGGTCACTAAATATTTTTCAAAGACATACTTTTTAACATTCCACCTTCCCCAGTTTCCAATGCCAGGAGGAGTACTAACCATTCCCGCAGGGCAGAACATTCTTTTTTGTTTAACCCTAAAGAACTATAGTATCCTAAATTACCCCCTTGTGTAGTTATACAAGTAACTTTTTAGGTGCCAAAAAAAAATGGATACAGTTTCCCCCTGCCATGGACAACTGTGTTGATTGCTTGCCTTGGGTTTGTGGGGTTCCTGTTTGAAGCTCTCCAGTGTAGAGAATTGACCTGCAATGCAGGAGACCTGGGTTCAATCTCCTGGATCTGTTGCAGAAAGGGGGACCCCTTCCAGGGCCCGTGAAAGTGGGCTCTGACCCTCGGAAATGACTTGTCTGAGGAGACACATGAGCTGACAAAGAAAGAGATTTTAAAGGGGCTCCCGGTGGGGAAAGCAACCAGGTAAGGGCACCCAGGAGGCCTGCTTTGCCACCTGGCTCACAGTCTTGGGTTTTATGGTGATGGGATTAGCCTCTGGGCTGTCTCTGGGCAATCGCTCTAGCTCAGGGTACTTCCTGAGGGCGCACGCATTGATCAGCCAAGGTGGACACCAGCAAGAACGATCCAGGGGAGTGGTCGGACATGTAGTGTCTCCTTCCGAACTTTCCCAAACTCTTCTGCTTGGTGGTGGCTTATTAGCTCTGCATTCCTTACTGGGACCTTGTGTCATAAAGTGAAAGTCGCTCAGTCGCGTCTGACTCTCTGCAACCCCATGGACTATTTAGTCCATGGAATTCTCCAGGCCAGGATACTGGAGTGGGTAGCGTTTCCCTTCTCCAGGGGCTCTTCCCAACCCAGGGATCGAACCCAGGTTTCTCACATTGCACTTGGATTCTTTGCCAGCTGAGCCACCCATGAAGCCCTCTTGCATTCCACTGTCAAAGCTGGCACAAATGGTTACTATGTTGCCTGGCGAGGGTGGGCAGTTTCAGTGAGTGTGCTTCCCCTAACAAAGGAGGAAGATCCCCTGAAGAAGCAGGTGGCAACCCAGTCCAGCTTTCTCCTCTGGGAAATCCCATGGACAGAGGAGCCTGGTGGGCTACAGTGAGGTCTCAGGAATCGGACACGACTCAGCAACTTCACCAGCCAGCCCGGTCAGTGTTAGAAAAAGAGGTGGGCCGCCGTTCCAAGCCGAGAGCAACTTCCTGTCCTTGGAGACCTCAGAAGAGGTGGAGAGAACCAGAGATACCCGAATACCCCGTCTTGGCGGGATCCAGGATGCGAAAGTCCCAAAGCACCACCTGCCGTGTTCCCTGGGACATCCGGCAAACCTGAAGTCTTCATGGTGAGGAGTGAAAATTTTCCCTCTGTTGTCTTCTGTCAGATACACCCTTTTGGCCTTCATAGACAGGTGCACGTTTTAGGGGCATGGTGCAAATGACTGCTTCCCTGTAAACTGAATGACTTTGAAGGCCCCAGATTATGCGGTGGGAGAGGGAGGCTCCACGGCAAAAAGACGTCTCTGTGTGTGTGTGTGTGTCCCTGGTTAATGACAAACATCAGACTGTGCTTAGTCGCTCAGTCGAGTTCAACTCTTTGCGACCCCATGGACTGTAGCCCGCCAGGCCCCTCGGTCCATGGGATTCTCCAGGCAAGAAGGCAAGAAGTGGGTTGCCATTTCTTTCTCCACGTCACTTAGATGACTAAGCTCACGCGCTCAGTCGTGTCCGACTCTTTGCAACCCCATGGACTGTAGCCTGCCAGGCCCCTCTGTCCATGGGATTCTCCATGGCAAGAAAACTGCAGTGGGTTGCCGTTTCCTTCTCCAAACATCAGGATGATGAACTGGAATCAGTCCCTGTTTGGTGCCCGTCACACAGACTTTGTGAGCAGATCGTGTCCCTGAGTTGCGTTTTGGCACACTTGGACGGACGTGGACTGTAAAAAGAAGAGATGAGAGAAAGAAATGGAGCTTTGCATTTCACAAAGCCCCAGCCCTAATCTCCTGCTCTGCAGTGGAGAACTCATGCCAGGGCCGTCCTTGTATCTCCGCAGAACCCTCACATAGTGAGTTTTCTGTTCTTTGTATCAACGGCGTCGATGTTACCGCGTGACCAAGCGTATCTGAATACCCGGAGGAAAGAAGACATGTGCACACGAGCTCCTCCGTGAGTTTTCACGGCAGCATTATTCACAGAAGTCAAAAAGTGGAAACACCCCGGATGTCCATCAACAGATGTTGGATACACAGAATGTGATCTGTCCACACAGCAGAATCTGAGTCAGCCGGAAAAAGGGGTACTGGTGGGTCTGCAACGCGGTAGCAGCTCAGATACGTTATCAGTCCAGTTCAGTTCAGTCGCTCAGTCGTGTCCGACTCTTGGCGACCCCATGGACCGCAGCACGCCAGGCCCCCCTGTCCATCACCAACTCCCGGGGCTTACCCAAACTCATGTCCTTTGAGTCAGTGAGGCCATCCAACCATGTTGTGCTGGGACACCAAAGGCTGACTGTCGTTTGATGCCGTTTCTGTGAGGTGTCCAGGATGGATCAACCTACAGAGACAGGACGTAGCTGAATGGTGGTTGTCAGCTCCAGGAGGGGACAGCGCTAGGTGGTTGTCAGCTCTGTTGGGGGTGATGAAAAAATGTCTGAAACTAGATGCGGGAGTTATGGTCGCACACCTCAAAATACACTGAAATTGGGACTTCCCGGGTGGTCCAGTGGCTAAGTACCTCCGAGCTCTCAACGCGGGGGGCTGGGTTTCATCCCGCGTTGCAGAACTAGATCCCACATGCTGCAACTAAGAGATGGCACATTGCAGCAGAATGATTCCATGTGCTGCAATAAAGGCTCAGCGCAGCCAAATAAATACATACAATAAATATTTTTAAAAAAGAAATACACGGGAAGTGCTTCCCTGGTGCCCCAGGGGTGAAGACTCCAAAAGACAGTGCAGGGGACATAGGTTTGATCCCTGGTCTGGGAAGCTCTCATGTGCCAAGGGGCAGCAAAGCCCATGTACCGCAACCACTGAAGCCCGTGCATTGGGGAGCCTCTGTTCTGCCAGAGGAGACACCACTGCCAAGAGAATCCTGAGCGCTGCAGCTAGAGAGTAGCCCAGCTAGAGAATTGCCTCAAGCAGAGAAATCACTGCAGCTAGAGAAAGCCGGTACATGGCAACGAAGACCCCAGAACAGCCAAAAATAAAAACAAATAAATAAATTTAAAATTAAAGAAACGTCAAAACGTACTGAGAAATAGCACTGAATTGTACATTTTACAGTGGGTGAATTTTATGGTATGTAAAGTGAAGTGAAGTGAAAGACAGTCATGTCTGACTCATTGCAACCCCAGTCCATGTATATTCTATACAGTCCATGGAATTCTCCAGGCCAGAATACTGGAGCGGGTAGCCTTTCTCCAGGGGATCTTCCCAACCCAGGGATCGAACCCAGGTCTCCCGCATTGCGGGCAGATTCTTTACCAGCTGAGCTACCAGGGAAGCCCAAGAATTGTGGAGTAGGTAGCCTATCCCTTCTCCAGCGGATCTTCCTGACTCAGGAATTGAACCGGGGTCTCCTGTGTTGCAGGTGGCTTCTTTACTGTCTGAGCTACTAGGGAAGCCCCAGCCTTCTACTCCTTTGCAAAGCTCCTCCTCGCCAGCCCCGCCGTAGCTCTCCTTTCTTCTCACTTGAGAACCCAGGAACCGTTTGCGTGGCACCTCCTCCACTTACCCCCTGCTCCGAATCACACATTCCCTGCTTTTCAAAAACACGACGGCCAGAAAGCCACCCCCAGGGATTCGGGCTCCTTAGGTCTGGGATGCGGTCCACCCATCGGAATTTTTTTTAAGTTACTTGGAGGGCTTCCCTGGTGGCTCAGCTGGTAAAGAATCTGCCCGCAATGCGGGAGACCTGGGCTCAATCCCTGGGTTGGGCAGATCCCCTGGAGAAGGGAAAAGCTACCCACTCCAATATTCTGGCCTGGAGAGTTCCGTGGACTGTACACAGTCCATGGGGTCGCAGAGAGTCGGATACGACTGAGCAGCTTTTACCTTCTTTGGAGATCCAAAGGAGGGGGGCAGGGGAAAATGTTTGTAAAAGGAAAGTTCCCAGGTGCCCTGGTGGTTTGGATTTCAAGCTATCAGAGTCAGGGGGCCAGATTCAGTCCCTCGTTGGGAAACAGAAATCTGGGAAGCCATGCACTGCAGTCAAAAAAATTTTTAAATGCCTAGAGTTTGCCCTGGGCAGCCGAGGTCCGCGCCCCAATCGCGCCCACCCCCGTTTCTCACCTTTGCTGCTTCCCAATGCACCGATGCATTTCTTCACTTTGCTCCCCTTGGAAACATTCCGAGTACTCCCAAGTTTTTCTTTGGGGAGACATTTTTCCTGTTAGTTAATATTCTGGATGCTGAGTCATGGAGCCTTCTCCCAGGGAAGAAATAATGCTAGATTATTGCTGGCAGGGATGGAATTCAGGAGCTCTCCTTGATAAGTGTCTTTTTCATTTATATCAACTCTGGCAGTGTTGGCATGTGGGACTGGATCGTGCTGCACGCACGCTGGGTGTTGGGCAGATTCTTCTTCCAGAAGGGAAGAATCCACAGGCCAGGGTCTCCTCTGAAATCCCTAACATCGTTCTAGAGACATTACAAACTTTTAAAGAAAACTCCACTGATGCGGTTTCTTCTGAAAGATCCCTCCTGGTTGTCTTGTTTTCCCTGCTGCAGCCCTATGCAGAGAAGAGCTTGAATGGTGTGGAGACCCCTGGTCTTCCCCCACCAGATGCCAGACCCACCCCCTGCCCCCAGCTATAGCAGTTCCAATGTCTCCAGACATTGCATACATCCCTTGAGGGGAGCAAAAATCACCCCAGTTGAGAACCACTGATTTAAGAGTATACAGAAGTGTCTTTCCACTTTGCCGATTTTCAAGTGTGCTTAAAAAATATATAGTTTTTCAAAATCTTTCCCTAGTGGCTCAGTCGGCAAAGATTCCGCCTGCAATTGCCTAAGACTGGCTGGAGCACGGGAGATCCAGTTTCAATCCCTGGGTCAGGAAGATCCCCTGGAGGAGGAGATGGCAACCCCCTCCAGTATTCTTGCCTGGAGAATCGCGTGGTCAGAGGAGCCTGGTGGGCTACAGTCCATGGGGTCGCAGAGTTGGACACAACCAAGCAACTAAACCACAACCACGGAAGTGTGTCTCCGTTTTGCTGGTTTTAAACTATGTTCAAAAATATCTGTACTTTTTCAAAATACTGTTCAGTCTTAATTGATTTCTAAAGGAAATCAGTCCTGAATATTCACCGGACGGACTGATGCTGAAGCTGAAGCTCCAATACAGGAGACAGATCCACGTGTGACTTATACAGAGACCTGCTGCCTGATGGCGTGGGGCTTGGCATGGAATGGGGACACAGGGACCTATGTTCCAAAGCCCTAGAGAGGACATTTGTTCAGTTCTGCAGTCTCTTTTGACCTGCCTTGGTCTTTTGCAAGGTCACACTTCCTTGGGCACAGCCAGTCACAGGCAGACTGTCACAGGTGCCGGGGTTCCAAGTGGGACACGTGTCTGCTCACCTCAAGCACTACCCCACGTCCCAGGGCAGAGCCGGGCAGCGGCCCTGGACCAGGGGCAGAGAAGGGGCCTGCGGAATGGTGGTTCTGGCGAGATTCCCAGCCCCAGCTGTGTGCAGTGTTATCCTCAGACTCGACCTTCAAAAATGCACACTCAAGAGATACAACTGTTACAGCTTTCGACATGACAGTCCCGGATGTTATACCCCAAGCCAGGGCCAAATCAGACCATGGGGACCCTGTGCCTCTGAAGAGTCACACGACCGTGAGTCTGGGCCCGCTCACCCCTAAGTGAAAGTGAAAGTGATGGTCTCTCAGTCGTGTCCGACTCTTTGCAACCCCATAATGGACTGTAGCCCACCACGCTCCTCTGTCCATGGGATTCTCCAGGCAAGAATACTACAGTGGGTTGCCAATTCCTCCTCCAAGGGATCTTCCCTAACCAGGGATCGAACCTGGGTCTCCTGCATTGCACACAGATATCTGAGCCACCGAGGAAGCCCAGCATCAGTCAGTCTTTGCCTAGCTAAGGAAAGGAATAAAGAAGACATTTACCCAATCACAAAATGATGCAATAACCAGGTGCCCAAATAATTCATTCTATCAGAATTACCTTTTCACATGCTTTCGCTTTTCTCAGCTGCTGAATTCCTTTTCCACAGCATTAGTGTCTGTACAGAGAAAACATGCAGTGTACTTTTCTTTTTTTTTTATCAGTTTCCTTATTGTTGCAGTCTGCCGTATATTTCTCAACTAATTTGCAAAACATCCAAAGAAAGAAGTGAGGATCTGTTGTGGGCCAAATATGTACATTTCATGAAACTCAGGTTGTCCCTTGCTCAAAAGATCATGAAGTCACTTGCCTGGTGTTGGCCTTCGTAGAGTGGGTTAAGTTGGAAAGTGTGGTCATAAAGGATTGTCACCGGAATCTGTCACTTGTCGGCCAGGGTTCCATGGCGGAGGGACCTTGCGTGGAAATCTGCCCAACCCCAAGGACCACAGCTTCAAGGCTGACATTCCGGGTGTCTGCCTTTGTGGCAAACACCCCAGGTGACCTAACATACCCACCCTTGAAGACACACTGGCCCAGTTGAACATTGTGGCTACTCAGGCCCCAGGCAATCGGTAAACCACACTCAGTTCAGTTCAGTCCAGTCGCTCAGTCGTGTCCGACTCTGCGACCCCATGAACCGCAGCACGCCAGGCCTCCCTGTCCATCACCAACTCCCGGAGTTTACTCAAACTCATGTCCATCGAGTCGGTGATGCCATCCAACCATCTCATCTTCTGTCGTCCCCTTCTCCTCCTGCCCCCAATCCCTCCCAGCATCAGGGTCTTTTCTAATGAGTCAGCTCTCCGCATCAGGTGGCCAAAGGATTGGAGCTTCAGCTTCAGCATCCGTCCTTCCATTGTATACTTAGGGCGGATTTCCTTTAGGATGGACTGGTTGGATCTCCTTGCAGTCCAAGGGACTCTCTAGAGTCTAGCTCCCCCCAGAAGCAGGGTGAGCCCTCTCGTGTTCTCACTTCCACGCGTGGTTCTTAGACATCATTGGAGGGAATGCCAGGCCACTGACACACGGCTTCTAAAGGCATCTCGAGATGCCACAGAGGCAACGAGTCAAGCAGCAAAATTCTGAGGACGTGGGGGCTGGGCTCCTGGCCCTAGAGTGGCCTCTCCAGCCACGCTGGATTCAAGGTACACATTCAAAAAACTCTTCACGCTGCTTTGTCTAGCTTCTCCGCCTCCCAAGCCAAGCGCTGAAACCTACAGACACACCCTGCGTGCTCCCAGGTGACAATCCCGACGTCCGATAGGAGGGAAGACTCGAAAGGCAGGCATCTGGTGCTTGGAAAACACACCCCTGTCTTCCTAGCAGGTGACTTTCTTAACTTGGGCTTCCCTGGTGGCTCAGTCGGTAAAGAATCTGCCTGCAATGGGGGAGATCTGCGTTCGATCTCTGGTTGGGAAGATTCCCCTGGAGGAGGGCATGGCAACCCACTCCAGTATTCTTGCCTGGAGAATCCCAGGGACAGAGGAGCCTGGCAGGCTGCAGTCGGTGGGGTCGCAAAGGGTTTGACACAACTGAGTGGCTTCACCCTTTTCTTCACTTGAAGAAATCCTCCACCTGTAAGATGTTTTTGTTATGTTCTTGAGACAGAAATGAGCCAGATTGGGGAATTATTTGTATTTCTTATTGACCACGCTGGGTCTTCATTGCTCAGCCTGCTCTCTGCTTGCATCGCTTGGGATCAGCAGTTTGTCCTTGGAATCTTCCAAGGGAATGAACCAATGTCCCCTGGCATGACCAGGTGGATTCTTAACCACTGGACCACCAAGGAAGCCCAGCGGAGTCTTTCTTAAACACGATGCGCTCTCTGTAGCTGTAAACGTCTTTCTTTTGGGGGGATCAGTTCAGTTCAGTCATTCAGTCGTGTCTAGTCACTCTTTGCGACCCCATGGACTGCAGCACGCCAGGCCTCTCAGTCCATCACCAACTCCTGGAGTTTACTCAAACTCATGTCCATTGAGTCGGTGATGCCATCCAACCATCTCATCCTCTGTTGTCCCCTTCTCACACCTTCAGTTTCTCCCAGCATCAGGGTCTTTTCCAATGAGTCCGCTCTTCACATCAGATGGCCAGAGGATTGGAGTTTCAGCTTCAACATCAGTCCTTCCAAAGAATATTCGGGACTGACCTCCTTTAGGATGGACTGGTTTGGGGGGATAGGGTTGATTAATTTGCACTGGACAGAGTGGACATCAGCCTTCATCACTGAGTGTCTAGAACAAGGTTTTCCTGTCATATCTGTTCTCCCAGACGTCCATCTCTTACCTCCACGACACTCGGGAGGAGGAGTTGGTCTTCTTTGTAGCAGCCCATTTGTTTCTGGAAGGATCCCATCTGGCAAAACTTTGTCTTCTTTCCCTGAAATTTTTTTTTTTTTTTTTTTTTTGGCCTCAGTTCCATTTAAACTACGGAAACATTGTAAAAATACTCCAGGAGTCCTAGATGCGAAAAGAACAGAAAAAAATTTAGGGTAAAATAGGAAGCAAATAAAAAGATTACTCAGAGAGCTTCTGAGAAGCTTTCATAAATCATGCAGCCTGGTGATAACGGTCGACAAGCTGGCAAGTGTTTCGGGGAAGCCTGCAGGAAGCGAAACCCACTGCATGCATCACAGGAGCCAGCGTTTCAGCGTGTGAAGTCCCTCAAGACTTTGGGGTCCCCACAAACACTTTGTAACCCACACACTTCCCAGAGGAGATCCCCTCACCCCTCCGTCCCACCGGCTAGCTGAAGATCTCCTGGCCTGGAGGGTCTAGTGGGACAAAGCTTTGAATCAGCAAACAAAGACGGGAACAAACTTGACTCTTTCCCAGAGTTGCAGAGTGGCTGGGCTTTCTTCTTCTCTCAGACCCCCGCCGGTTTCTGGTTTCCCCATTGTTACTTTGAGTCAGCAAAGAGGAAAACGTCAGGGGATTCTGCAGCAACACTCCCAACAGGCTGTTGTTCAGTTGCCGAGTCGTATCCGACTCTTTGCGGCCCCGTGGACTGCAGCACGCCAGGCTTCCCTGCCCTTCACCATCTTCCGGAGTTTATACTCAAACTCATGTCCATTGAGTCGGTGATGCCGTCCGACCGTCTCATCCTCTGTCGTCCCCTTCTCTTCCTGTCCTCAATCTTTCCCCGCATCAGGGTCTTTTTCAGTGAGTCAGCTCTTTGCACGAGGTGGCCAAAGTATCGGAGCTTCAGCATCAACCCTGAATATTCACTGGATAAGCTACATGGCTTCCCTTGTGGCTCAGTGGTGAAGTATCGGCCTGCCATGAGAGAGACCCAGGTTCAATCCCTGGGTTGGGAAGATCCCCTGGAGAAGGGAATGGCAACCCACTCCAGTATTCTTGCCTGGAGAACCCCATAATGGACAGGGGTGACTGGTGGGCTAGAGTCTGTGGGGTTGCAAACAGTCGGACACGACTGAGCTACTAACACCTCACCTTACCTCAGGCTACATGAGCAAAAACGACAATATCTCTGCTATTCTTTCTACTCAGAAATCTTTGTTTGATTTGAGGGTGTGCTGCTGAGAGCAAAGGACTCTTTGGAGATCCTTGGGATAAGAAAGACACACAGACTCAACCAATTCAAGGTCAGGCAGATGGGGTTTTGTGTGGCTTGGTTCGGCCTCAGGCTCTCCACCACGCCCAGGCGTGCAAGGGCTGGGTGTCTCCCCACGCAGAGTCACTTCTCAAAAGGATCTGAAGGTGCAGGGGGAGTGTCATCCAAGGACAGCTGCCAAAAATCGCTGACTTCCAGGGCTGCGGAGAAATTGCAAGACCCAAGTCACTCCCATTAACCCTTGCATGCCAAGCAGGAGGCTAGGTGATAAAACACCCAGCGGGAAGACTTCTAAGGGACGAGTTAATCAACCGGAACGTGAATCGGGCTGCAGTTCAGCTAGCTGCAAAGAAAGTGCATCATAGAAACTCAGCAACGTGCATCGCAGTCGAGAACCCCCAGGGCAAGAATCCTGACCAGTGAGCATCACCAGACAGACCAGTTATTGGCCCTCTGGAGTAGGGGACGGGAGGTTGTGTTTCACACAGGCTTGTAAGGATGCTCTCTCTCTCTCTCTTTTATTCTATAACTAATTTTGAGCTTTCCCGATAGCTCAGTTGGTAAAGAATCCGCCTGCAGTGCAGGAGACCCCGGTTCAATTCCTGGGTCAGGATGATCCCCTGGAGAAGGGATAGGCTACCCACTCCAGTATTTTTGGGCTCCCCTGGTGTCTCAGCTGGTAAAGAATCTCCCTGCAATGTGGGAGACCTGGGTTCAATGCCTGGGCTGGGAAGATTCCCTTGGAGAAGGGAAATGCTACCCACTCCAGTATTCTGACCTGGAGAATTCCATGGACTGTATAGTCCGTGGGGTCGCAAAGAGTCGGACACGACTGAGTGACTTGCACTTTCATTTATTTTAATTGGAGGATAATTGCTTTACAATATTGTGGTGGTTTTTGCCATACAGCGACATGAATCAGCCATGGGTGTATGTGTCCCCCTCCCACCTCCCTCCCCACCCCATCCCTCTGCAGAGGGTTGTCCCAGAGCGCTGGCATTGAGCACCCTGCTGCATGCATCGAACTTGCCCCGGTCATCTATTTCACACATGTTTCAATGCTGTGCTGTCAAATCATCCCACCCTCGCCTTCTCCCACAGAGTCCAAAAGTCTGTTCTTTACATCTGTGTCTCTTTTGCCGTCTTGCATGCAGGGTCATCATTTCCGGATGCCGACCTCTTGCATCTCAGGCCTGGGCTGTCTGCCAGCATCTGCATTTTATAGCCTAACAGGAGGGGAGAGCGTGCGTGGGGCTGTCAGATGGGGGTTCCCAGAGCTGGGAGTATAGCAGCCATACTATCAGTCACTGGGTCGTGTCCAACTCTTTGTGACCCCGTGGACCAGAGCCCACCACGCTCCTCTCTGTCCATGGGATTCCCCAGGCGGGAATGCTGGAGTGGGTTGCTATTTCCTTTTCCAGGGGATCTTCCCAACCCAGGGACAAAATCCCAGGTCTCCTGAATGGCAGGCAGATTCTTTATGATATGAACCACCAGGGAAGCCCTAGCAGCTTTAGAGCTCACCCCTTCCCCCGGTATCCCCCAGGACTGGCAGTTGGCATCATCCAACTGCAAGGGCGACATGGGAATGCCATCTCCCTTCACGTCCTGAAGAAAACAGAAACAGTAGTGGGCTTTGATGAGCACTTGTATTCTCCTTAGACATTCTGAA
The DNA here is from genome assembly GCF_019320065.1 of Cervus canadensis. NCBI lineage: Eukaryota > Metazoa > Chordata > Mammalia > Artiodactyla > Cervidae > Cervus > Cervus canadensis. The sequence continues at coordinate 11,815,671 of NC_057419.1, forward strand.
TTTCCCGTGCATGTCGATTAAAGCAGAACGCATTTTCCAGTCCTCACTAGGAAAGTCTCATGACTTTCCTTTAGCATGAGTCTCATGACCTCAGCACTCCCAACTCCCCCAGAATGGACGTAAAATGCTTTCGCAGGCAAACGTAAGATTGCCCGTGTTCTCAAAGACCAGACTGCTATCTTCTGAAGGGATTTAAGACAGAACAAACGTTGCAGATTCAGTAGATGTGAACGGGCTTCCTCGAAATCAATTGTATCTGCCTCTTTTAATCAATCTCCTCTCACTTCTGTAGGAAACAGTTCTTGGTCACATTCAGCATAATTGGGCACAAAATGTGTTTCTGTGAAGACACACTATTCAAACAGCTCAGAACCATTTTAATGTATTTCATGATATAGAAACTATCTCAGATGCATTTTCTGTGTTTCAACATGAATGGTTTGGCTCTCATAGCCATTCTGATTAGCTTTGTTACACATATTTCACTTAATGTTTGTAAATAGATAAGGTATAGAAATATCTCTTACCTATTTAGAAAGATAGATGTAGACAGGCTTGATCAATACAGAAAGGTTCCTAGTGGAGATTCTCAATTCTTACTGAAGGCAAATCCTCCACTAGAACTTCTGCACACTCTTTCTTCTCTGTTGGCTTACAGAATGCAAATCCTAGGAGACAGTAGCATTGTTTGGGGTTGTGATATTTTCTTGCCTTTTTTGTCTTATTTCCTAGTAATCAAAGTCCTTGTCAGAGGCCACTTCTCTTTCTCCTCAAGATTCCCAATTCCCTTGCTCCCTACTAAGGAGAAATGCATAGACTCCTATTCACAGGGCAACGGTTAACAATTCTGATTACTCCCTCAAAAAGACTACTGTCATTGCTAAAGGCAAAACTTTTTTAATGAAGAATTTTTGAAATTCCTCTAAAACACTGCTGCTTTGGAGTAGCTAGAAAATAATTTTCAGGTGACTACTCTTGTCCGCTCACTAGATTAAAACTTTAGACTAGACTAAAATTTTAAAATTTTAGATTAATTTTTAGTTCGAATGTTTGCATCAGTCCACTTTTTCTGCGTAACAAGCATTCCCAAAACACTTCATGACTGAAAACAGCCACCGTTTCCTTTGCTCATGACTCCATGAGCTGGAGGCAACTCCATGGCTGGACTCAGTCTTATCTGAGCTCGGTCACCAATCTGTAGTTGGCTTCCAGGGGTGCTGAAGACTGACTGATCAGGAGAGGACTTGTCTCTGCCATATCTGGTCTGTGGCCACCACCCCCCCCCCCGACCCCACCCTTGCAACAGACTACACAGACTTCACAGAGGGAGGAGGGGTATAAGGCTCTTGATGTCTACGCCTGGAACTCACACATTGCCCTTGCAACCACATTCTTTTGACCCAAGCAAGTTACAAGGCCAGGCCAGATTCAAAGGAAGGGAAAATAGATGTGACCTACGGATGGGGGTCATCCCAGAGTCATATTGCAAACAAGCATGCATTCAGGTAACCAGTGAAGGATCGTGGCCGGTTCTTGCAATCTGCAGTAGTATCTGTTTCTGTTTTCCTAATCACATTCTCTTATGTGGAATTTTTTTGAAAATTTCAGAAAGAATAAGGCAAAAGAGTTGAAAATCAGACATCTACGTTGGATTCTCCTTTGATACAAGCTCCGAATAGAATATCCTGAATGGACTTTTTTTTTTCAAACTTTGAGAAGTCTGGCTACATATCTGTCCTCAAAATATTACCTTGAATATCATGAGATTCTTAAATTGCTCCCAAAGCCGCCTGTTTTCTTGCTTGGTAAAATAATTACCCGTCTCCTGTAGCAGTGGAAAATCACATATGATCGTTGTAGAGATAGAGCTGTTCGGTTCAGTTCAGTTGCTCAGTCGTGTCTGACTCTTTGCGACCCCATGGACTGCAGCACGCCAGGCCTCCCTGTCCATCACCAACTCCCGGAGTTTACTCAAACTCATGCCCATCGAGTCGGTGATGCCATCCAACCATCTCATCCTCTGTCATCCCCTTCTCCTCCTGCCCACAATCTTTCCCAGCATCAGGGTCTTTTCCAATGAGTCAGCTCTTTGAATCAGGTGGCCAAAGGACTGGAGTTTCAGCTTCAGCATCAGTCCTTCCAATGAATATTCAGGACTGATTTCCTTTAGGATGGACTGGTTGGATCTCCTTGCAGTCATGGCAATGGAAAAAAAAAAATGTTGATTTGATATATAAAGTCTACAATAGCTAAAGATTACGGATGTTGAACACAACAACTTCATTATTTTTGCATTGCATTCAAAATGCAAAGGGTGGTGGGGGAGGAGAGGCAAGTCAACTTTATTAAGCGGGGGCGAAAAAAAGCAGTAGGAGAAAATCATTAATGTCTTTTTGACAAGTTGGCAGCATTAACCAAGGATGAAGAAGAAGGGAATCCACAGGATTGTGCCTGGTGAAAACCCTGCTGCTGACCCATGGCCCAGAGCCTGACCCATGGCCCAGAGCCTGTTTCCTTTCTCCCCCCATCCCACCCCACTGCCCCAATCCCACCACTCCACAGGGTCATGGGTCCACTGTCTGCATGTAGTGGCATGGTTTCCTGAAACATCACAAGGAGGCTAGGGAGCATCACCAAGGTATTTCATTGCGTTTGTTTATGTTGATGGCACATTTCCAAGGATAAAAATACCCATTCCCTCTCACTCCCTGATAACTTTGGTGCTGAAGTAAGAAGAAATGCTTTGGGGGGCAGAGGTGGACAATTACACGTCGTAGAAGGTATCCTGATGGCATGCTGTTGCTGCTGCTAAGTCACTTCAGTCGTCTCTGACCCTGTGTGACCCCATAGACGGCAGCCCACCAGGCTCTGCCGTTCCTAGGATTCTCCAGGCAAGAACACTGGAGTGGGTTGCCATTTCCTTCTCCAGTGCATGAGAGTGAAAAGTGAAAGTGAAATCATTCAGTCATGTCCAGCCCTTTGGGAATCCCATGGACTGTAGACTGCCAGGCTCCGCCTTCCATGGGATTTTTCCAGGCAAGAATACTGGAGTGGTTTGCCATTTCCTTCTCCAGGGGATCTTCCCCGCCCAGGAATCGAACCTGGGTCTCCCACACTGCAGGCAGAACTCTTTATCATCTGAACCATCAGGGAAGCTGGGCCATCTAGTTGACCAAAAATATCTGAAGGAAAGACAGATACAGTGAAGAAATGATATCATGAACCTCCGAACCACTACCCATATCCTCCTTTTCCTTTTAATTAATTTAATAAATTATTTACTGGGCCCGTAAAGCGAGAAGGGCTTTGGGCTTGTTGCGGGGGAAGCGTAGAGATGAATTAAACGTGGCTCTTCTTCTTGAGGAGATTGTCACTTGGCAGGAAAGAGAGGCACTCACTCAGTAACAGTTACCCAAGGTTAAAATGAATAGAGTCCGTCCTCATTACTCGTGAATTCCCGATAAGAGTTATTCATTGAAATCAATAGTCCTGGCACTTTCACAGTTATTGAAAGACACATACTCAACGGTGAGAAATGTTTGGTTGCTTGACACGCGTGTTGCCAGCTGAGGTTTTTTCACAGCCCATTTAGTGCCAGTGTTTTTTTGTTTTGTTTTGTTTTTTTTTGCCTGTTGGTGCTTTATCACCATTTAAAATGACCCACAAATGCAGAAGTACTATCTAGTTTCCTAAGCCTGAGAAGGCTGTGGAGTGCCTTATGAAGAAAATATGTGTGTTAGATGAACTTGCTCCAGGCATGAGTTATGGTGCCGGCCACGAGCTCCGTGTGGATGACATCAGAAGCATTTATTAAAATACGGTGTGTATGAACAGGGCCCATGCATAAAAGAAGCATAGGTAGTGATCCGTTGATGAAATAGTGTAGCAGAGTCACACAGGAATCCAACTCTGTCTGTCTCCTCGGAGCAGTGGCTCGGTGTCCGCTCATTCAGAGTTCCTGGCGACTTTGGGGTTTCCACCACTACTGCAAAGAATAAGAATCAAACGTGTTCATGAAATGAATGACTTAAATGAAGTGTGTGTGTCACACAGGGAAGCTACAATGGCTGGTACGTTCAGAGTCAGCTTCTAGTTGAAGGAAACCAGAAGACTTCATTGGAGGAGGAAGTATACTCACTGAGCTTTGCAGACTGAGCCACTTGTGGATTGGGGAAAAAAAAAAGTTGCTGATGCAGGCCCTGTGGAGTGGAACAGCATGGGCAAAGTCATAGACCTGGAAAACACTGGTATACGTCCTGCTCACAAGCACAAGTCCCAGGGTCAGACCCTCTGAGGTTACATGCAGTTCTGTGGCCTTGACTAAGTTACTCATTTTCGTGTAAAGGGGGTTGACGATAGCATGTCTCTCATAACGTTGCTGTGAGGGTGAAAATCTGTGACACCTTCATCAGGGGCCCCGTGTGTGTGTTGAATATCTATGACTAGTTAGCTGTCATTGCTGTTACTATTCCTATCACGCAAGCATGCTAAGCCGCTTCCCTTGTGTCTGACTCTTTGCGATGCTAAGGACCGTAGCTCCCCCGTCCGTGGGATTGGTGCCATGAGGTCAGTGGATTTTCACTCGGCTCGGTCATGAGCTGCATGGGGCAAAGCTGTGTGGAGCAGAGCTGGAAATACAGGTTGCCGTCTGGTCCCCGAGAACCTTGCATGATTGATGAGGAAGTGGACTTTACACCCCTTGGTACCGGGGAACAAGAGCGGGTTTCTGAACTGGGAACAGATGACATTCAGGTTGTTCTGCAGCCTGAGGCTGCCAGTGAGCGGGATAAAAGATGGCAAGGGACATAGATGGGGACTGAGAGATCAATGAGACGATGCATCCGAGGGGAGAGAGGGTTCTAGGAGGAAACAGAGAGAGTTCAGAGTTCATGAGATCTGGGGGGAAAAAAAATCAGCTCAAAAGAGGAAAAAAACATTATTCATAGGGCGCCAATACTGTCTCACTTCTTCATTTGGTGCCAGTTTCATGAGAGCATTTACATTGTGAAAATTTCAGGGAGCTTAAAATAGCGTGTGTGCTCTTTTCTGTATGAATATTGGCTGAGATGGAGCTGAAAAGTGATTTAAAGATGTCAGGTGGGACGGTGAGTTGGAGGATGGATCCATTTTAGTAAACAAGACGAAAAAGGAGCAGACTTGGGTGGGAGAGATGCAGTTCACTTTGGTGTCTGGGAAGTCTGAGACACTTCCAAAGTAGGGGTGATTTTGAAAGGAAGCTGATATCCCCACGGTACCAAAGGGCACCATCTGAAACTTTCCATCCCAGAGTCAAGACTCTTTTTTTTTTTTTTTAAATAAATCTAGGTTTTATTTCCCAGCAGTCTTTCCCATCTGGGAAAGATTGAAGGCGAGAGGAGAAGGGGACGACAGAGGATGAGATGGTTGGATGGCATCACCCACTCGATGGACGTGAGTTTGGGTAAACTCCGGGAGTTGGTGATGGACAGGGAGGCCTGGCGCGCTGCAGTTCATGGGGTCACCAAGAGTCAGATGCGACTGGGCAACTGAACTGAACTGAACTGAGGTTTTATTTATTTCACTGATTTTTAAAAAAGTGGGTTTTTTGCTGCGCCCAGTCTTTGTTACTGGCGTTCTCTATTTGCAGCAAGTGGGGGCTACGCTCTAGCTGCAGTCCATGGGCTTATTGCAGTGGTTCCTCTTTATCAGCAAGCATGGGCCTTTAGGTTGCTGTGCTTCAGTATTTGAAGCTCACAGGCTTACTTGCTCCACCGCCTGTGGGAGCTTCCCTGACCTGGGTCCCTTGCATTGGCAGGCGGATTCTTAACCACTGGGCCACCCGGGAAGTCCCAGAATTAAGAATCTTGAAGCAGGGGTAGAGTTCTTTGGATTCGTAAGTGAAGCACATGAAGGCAGAAGGAGTGAGGAAGGAAAGAAGGGAAGGAGAAGGAGATGAAGGAAGGGTAGGAAACAGGGGAAGCCTGGCCTTAGGTAGCAACATGTACGGTTCAGTTCAGTTCAGTTCAGTGGCTCAGTAGTGTCTGACTCTTTGCGACCCCATGAACCGCGGCACGCCAGGCCTCCCTGTCCATCACCAACTCCCAGAGTCCACCCAAACCCATGTCCATCGAGTCGGTGATGCCATCCAACCATCTCATCCTCTGTCACCCCCTTCTCCTCCTGCCCTCAATCTTTCCCAGCGTCAGGGTCTTTTCAAATGAGTCAACTCTTCACATCAAGTGGCCAAAGTTCTGGTGTTTCAGCTTCAACATCAGTCCTTCCAATGAACATTCAGGACTGATTTTCTTTAGGACAGACTGATTGGATCTCCTTGAGGTCCAAGAGACTCTAAAGAGTCTTCTCCAACACCACAGTTCAAAAGCATCAATTCTTCAGCGCTCAACTTTCTTTATGGCTCAACTCTCACATCCACACATGATTACTGGAAAAACCATAGCCTTGACTAGACAGACCTTTGTTGACAAAGTAATTTCTGCTTTTTAATATGCTGCCTAGGTTGGTCATAACTTTTCTTCCAAGGAGTAAGCATCTTTTAATTTCATGACTGCAGTCACCATCTGCAGTGATTTCATTGACAATTAGGCTGACATTGCTGTCTTCCCACAGCTAAACAGAAGGTGCCGGGGTACATATTTCTGAGCCCTGTAAAGACCTGGCTTCCAGTTTTTCCTGTAAAGCAGGAGTGTACCACAGCCTGACTAACATTCTAATAGAAATCTAAAAAGCTTTGTCAGCATCTTAGTTTTCCTTGAAACACCAGTTCTCCAATGGGGAGTAAATAGGTGCCAACAAAGAAGGTCTTACGTATCTTCATTCCTCCTCCGTTAATCCACCTCCTTTTACTTTGGGAAATAGGCTGGGGTGGGGCGGCGGTTAAAATCAAAGAGGTGAAATTCCGTGTCTCATAAAAGCAAGCCTCTTTTTCTACTTGCAAGTGCAAAAGTCAATAATGGGAGATGGCAGCTGTGACTCGCCTCCTTGCGAAACCGTGTGCAATCATTAAATTGCAGGGGGCACCCCGGGCACTTATTTCATTAAAGACAATTAAGCATATACATTTTGTCTGCTCAGCGTTAATGATTCCCCGTTGACAAGGCTGCGTGCAGGGCACTTCCTGAGTTTCAAAGCAAGACTGCGAAGCAGAAATGAGTGGCAAGTCTTATAATTTGGGTGACTGCCAAAGAGACCAAGGGTAAAAGCATGACTGAAAAGAGATCGACTACCTGCAGCACTTTCATATTTTTTTTTCCCCCTATTGGAAACATTACCTTTGAGGTCCCAACACTTATCAGCTCACACCTTGCAGCTACCTTTGAGGTTTTCCCACTTGGGTGTAAGCCTGGGAAATCACTCCTAAAACAGCTCCAGGGCAGCAAGGTCAAGATGAAGAATTAATCAGGGGAAACTCTTCCCTGGTGGCTCAGACGGTAAAGAACCTGCCTGCCATGCAGGAGACGTGGGTTCGATCCCTGGGTCGGGTAAGCTCCCCTGGAGGAGGGCGTGGCAACCCACTCCAGTCTTCTTGCCTGGAGAATCCCACAGACAGAGGAATCCGGCGGGCTGCAGTCCATGGGGTCGCAAAGAATCAGACAAGACTGAGTTACTAATACCATGAAGCAGAAGAAAAACCATGGAGAGCTCTATTTCCGATACGGCTTTCTCTAGAGTTCAAGGGGCTCATGCCTTTGGGGCACCTGTCATTGATTTTCATAATCTCACCCCCCTAAGAAGAAAGCATCTGCCCTACCCTTGAAAAGCATTTACAATATCGTATGTTCTCAAGGAGTCAGAACATACCCCAATCAAGATTAAGCATTCCAAACCTGATTTCATAAAAGAAGTAAGTGATGAGGAGCAGAAAATCTTCCGGACTACATTGAAAGTGCCACTTCCAAGACATCATCACAATGTTGCAATTATTCACCCTGGAGGAGGAAATGGCAAACCACTCCAGTGTTCTTGCCTGGAGAATCCCCTGGACAGAGGAGCCTGGCGGGCTCCAGTCCGTGGGGTCGCAAAGAGTCAGACACGACTGAGAGACGAACAGATTAAAAATAAAATGTAAAAAAACAAAACGAATGTTGTGATGGTTTGTGGCACGTAACAAAGGGACTCATCCATACATATACATGTATCTCTTGCGGCTATATAATATTTTGAATTAAAATGTAGGTATATTTTTAATTAATATAAACATAAATATTTTGCTTAAAGTTTTTTTTAAAAAAAGAATTCCACTTCCATAGTGTGTGTGTGTGTGTGTGTGTGTGTCTGTGTGCGCGCACTAAATCAATTCAGCTCAGTCCAACTCTTGGCCACCGGACTGTACCCCGCCAGCTCCTCCATCCATGGGATTCTCCAGGCAAGAATACTGGAGTGGGTTGCTGTTCCCTCCTCCAGGGGATCTTCCCAACCCAGGGACTGAACCCAGGTCTCCTGCATTGCAGGCGGATTCTTCACCACTGAGCCACCTGGCAAGCCCTCCAGACTGTATACCCGGGCCATTAGATAGAAATCAGCCCTAAAGGCCGTGTTCTAATGCAAAAGTCAGACCAGCCCACTGCACTGCCTTCCGGACAGACTAGGAATGAAATATTTTTTGTGTGTGTTGCTGTTCCCAAAAGGTAGGATCCAGCTGCTTGTCGCCCAAAAGCCAACAAACAGGCTGGGTTGGTGGAAAGTTTCCTTTATTTCAGATGTCGGCAACGGGCAGGGAGGGCAGACATCACTCCAAAGGTCGACTCTCCCCACTGACACAGTCAGTGGGGAAGAGCTTTTATAAACAGAAGGTAGGGGCTACATGCAGAAGCAGCACAGTTAGCTCTGACGGTCTTCTTCAGATTGGTCTGACCAGTGTAATCCTGATTGCTTTTAGATACACAAGATGGTTGGATGGCATCGCTGACTCAGTGGACGTGAGTTTGAGCAAGCTCCGGGAGATGGCGATGGACAGGGAGGCCTGGCGTGCTGCTGTCCATGGGGTCACAAAGAGTCAGACACAACTGAGCGGCTGAACCGAAGTGAATCTTCTACAGTGGCGGGGTCAGCTCGTTTCCGTTTCTTTGAGGCCAGTTCTCAGAATCGTGGGAGCTTATGTTGTAGGTGGAGTCTAGTCATCACGTAATTAACTTCTCCTACTGGGGGTTTCAGATTCGGTAAGACAGTTCACAGGGCATGGCTCAGAATGTTATCTATATCCCTTGAGAAAGAACTCTAAGTCCTTGACTACGTTTAATGATCATGTTAAACTTGATTATTTAGCTTATTAATTATCATAACGTACAGTACATTTTTATAATTTGGTCTCCGTTAACAAACCATTTGTTTTTGCATGTTCTCGCTTCTCTGATTAAGCTTGTTCCTTGACCAAAATTTTCCACAGCCAAAACGGCAGGCAGAGGACGGGAGGGAGGTGGGTAAGGACCATAGGGATTTAATTCCATCTGCAAAAATCCCCTCACGGCTAGGTTTTACTGTGTGACTGAATCCCTCAGAGGTGTGTGTATCCCAGGGGTTAGGAACTCCAGGGGTCTTAGAATCCTGCCTACAGCAACCTCTCATATGAAAATGGTGACTCCCTGCACTGGAAAATCACTGCCGTCCCAAGGAATCATCCATTCGTTCATTTCATTCATTCTGCCTTTACAAGCACGGAACACACAAGATGCCCTTCACCTGATAGTGAAGTGAAAGCCGCTCAGTTGTGTCCGACTCCTTCCAACCCCGTGGACTATACAGTCCATGGAATTCTCCAGGCCAGAACACTGGAGTGCGAGTGCGTAGCCTTTCCCTTCTCCAGGGCATCTTCCCAACCCAGGGATCGAACCCATGTCACCTGCATTGCAGGTGGATTCTTTACCAGCTGAGCCACAAAGGGAAGCCCGAGATGCACTTAAGTAATAATCATTGACCTAATGTTTTTGAGAAGTAAGTTAACCCATTCAACAAACATTTATGGAGCCTCAGTCGCTCCAGTCGTGTCTGACTCCTTGCGACCCCATGGACTGTAGCCCGCCAGGCTCCTCTGTCCATGGGATTCTCCAGGCAAGAATCCTAGAGTGGGCTGCCATTTCCTTCTCCTGGGGATCTTCCCGACCCAGGGATCGAACCCGCATCTCCTGTGGCTCCTGCATTGACAGGCAGATTGTTTACCGCTGAGCCACCGGGGAAGCCTTTTCTAGGCGTGCAGGACACAATGGTGAACCGTCAGAGAGGAGTCTTGTTCCAACGGGTGACCGAACAAATGAACAGACTTTTCTGGAGACTTCTCACCCGGTCCTCACTGGCCTCAGGTCTGGGAAAATTCCCTCGAGACCCGTGGGAGCAAGTCTACGTGAGAGATGCCTGCCTCCCTCCTTGCTTGCTGTCACGTGGTTCCCACCTCGGATAGGATGAGGAAGCGGGTGTTTTAAGGGAGAGCCAAGTGTGTCTGTGCTTTTTAAACAGCTTTGCAGCAGAGATGACCACCTTAGAAGAACACTCCTGCCGCTGACCTCCCAGCCTGTTGATCCCACAGCAGCAGTTCTCAACTGGAGTGGTTTTGCTCCCCAGGGAGCACGTGGCAATGTCCGGAGACATCTTTCATCAGCACACCTGGGAAAGAGGGGGGATCCTGGTGTCGAGGAGGTAGAGAATGGGATGCTGCTAACCATCCTGGGATATGCAGGACACCCCACAACCAAGGGCTGACCCTCTGTGACCCCCATGGACTGTAGCCCGCCAGGCTCCTCTGTCCATGGGACTCTCCAGGCAAGAATACTGGAGTGGATTTGCCATTCTCTCCTCCAGGGGGATCTTTCCAACTCAGAGATAGAACCCAGGTCTCCCACATTGCAGGTGGATTCTTTACCATCTGAGACACCAGGGAAGCCCAAGAATGTTGGAATAGGCAGCTTATCCCTTCTCCAGGGGAACTTGCTGACCCAGGAATTGAACCAAGGTCTCTTGCATTTGCAGGCTGGTTCTTAAACCAACTGAGCTACCAGGGAAACTCCGCAACCAAGGGCCGTCCAGTCACAAATGTCAGTAATGCCAAGGCTGATGGGACTTCCCTGGTGGTCCAGGGGTTGAGAATTGATCTTGCATTGCAGGGAATATGGAGTCAATCCCTGGTCTGGGGACTGAGATGTCCACGAGCCACATCTAGGGAGTCCATCGGCCACGGCGAAAGATCTGCACGACAAGATGAAGATCCCGCATGCCACAATTAGGACCTGACACAGCCCAACAAACAAATAAATAAGGTCTTAAAAGAATAATACCAAAACTGAAAAACCCTGATCTTACAACCACTGATGGCCCAAGACTGAAGATCAAAGATGCCAAAGAAAGTGATGGAAATGAAGCATGTCAGCTCCCACCCACAGGTAGGTTCCTGCGTTTGCTGTATTTGATGTTCATCTGTGGAAAATCAGAAAAGAAAAAAAATAAGAACACCATTCATTCTCAGGTTAAAAAATACATATATACTGAAATCCTAACCACATGAGGATAGCATGTAGATGCCCACAGGAAAAAAATACAAGATGCAGGACAGTTTGAGAGCCTCCCGGGCAAGCTGCCGCAGGATGAGATGGTGCTGGGTAACTCCTGAGAATCGGGAGGCTGCCTGTCTACACCCGCTGGGGCTCCCCGCTTGTTGCCGGCCTGGCTTTGCTTGCAGGGTAGATATGAGGCCTCTGCGAGGTGGGGTAGACGGATTTAGGCCCTGGGATCGGACCCCAAGCCAGATGCCATGAGCTCTCCTTCTGGGAGCTTCCCTAGGAAGATCGGGTGTCATCAGTGGGGCCGGGACGCCTGAAGATGGACCGTACATGAGCTGGCCACCATCAAGCGTTCCAGCCCAGACAGCGCGACTCTCCAAGTAGCTTTGTAGATGGACAGGAAGACAGCTAAGGGAATGGTGAGCAGAGCTGTCTCCAGTTTTACGCCTTGTCAAATATCCCGTTTCCATACACCGGGATTGATGGAAGCGCGTGAAGAGGCAAAGACAGAAGCATCCATTTCATCTTGTCTTTCCCTTTTGTTGTGGCAGAAGCAACCGGCCTTTCAACAGCTTCCCCGGAAACGCGAGGGCCCCCAGGACACTTGACTCCTTCCGCACTAGCGTGCTCTGGTGCTTGTAGCCAGGTCTCCTCTCTGCCACGCCTTTGCATCCGTTCATCACGTTCCGAGTGAAACAGCGCTTCCTTCAGGTCCAAGAGCAGTCTCTTCCTTCCCTTCACACGAGCTCGGTGGCCCTAATTCCATCCTCATCCTAGGATAGAGTGAACTTCATTTTCAGGCATTTCACTACAAGGATTTACTGATGATTTTGAGCTCTTATCCTCCGATTGCCGCCTCTACTCCCACCTCCAGCATTTTTAAATTCCATGAAACAGCCTTTATCGACTGCTTGCCTGTTTGAGCCGGGTGGGGAGCACCCTTCAAGTTGGCTAGAGCAGGAACCACGGGTTAAGGATGGAGGGGGAAGGGTGGGACACGGAGGCTCTAAGATACCCAGCCAGGAGGATGAACTGCAAGAAGGAAGACACGCAGAAATGGATCAGGGCTGGGTCTGACGTGTTTCCACAACACACGGTTTTTAACAGCCTCCCATCTGCAGTTGCCTGAAAGAGCCGAAGGGGTGCTGGAAATGTCCTCAACCGGGATTTTGGGTGCCAAGGTGTCAAAACCCAGCCAACAGCACACCTAACCCCTGTGCATTTTGCTGCGTACTAATGAAACCTCCATGGGTCGAGATTTTTTTATGATGAAGTTTCCAGCCGGCCAGCAAAAGTAAAGCGATACTGTGGTTCAGTCGCTAAATTGTGTCCGACTCTTTGCGACCCCATGGACTGCAGCACGCCAGGCTTCCCTGTCCCTTCACCATCTCCTGGCGTTTGCTCAGACTCATGTCCATTGAGTCGGTGATGCCATCCAACCGTCTCATCCTCTGTCATCCCCTTCTCCTCCTGCCTTCAACCTTTCCCAGCATCAGGGTCTTTTCCAATTAGCTCCACCCTAAAGGAGCTCACACAGACACAGAAATACAAAGAAGCTCAGTGATCAGGACAAAGGTGAGGTGCAGGATGAAAAGGGAAGGGCTCGTGTGCGGGGAAGGATTGTGCTGGGTGGTGATATCTGAACTGGGTTTTGAAGAATAAACGGGAGCTTGCTTCCCTGGTGGTTCAAACAGTAGAGAGTCTGCCTGCAATGCAGGAGAGCTGGGTTCGATCTCTGGGTCAGGAAGATTCCCCCTGGAGAAGGAAATGGCAACCCACTCCAGTACTCTTGCCTGGAGAATCCCACGGACAGAGGAGCCTGGCAGACTACAGTCCCATGGGGTGGCCAAGAGTCAGACACGACTGAGCAACTGACCCTCTTGAAGAATATTTGGAATAAACTGTATTGGGAATAAAACTGTCAGAAAAAGGTAGAAATTCTAGTTTGCAGGTGACTCATCGCATGATCAAGTTCAGATGCGTTTACTGTGATGTATTTGCAGGCCTTGTGCAAATATGCAGAAGTCTATGCCTGTACAAGAGGCAGCATAAGGCAGGGGAAGAAGTTGGGTCTGGAGGTGGACCATCCTCGGGGTGACCCCAGCTCCACCTTTTAGGGCTTGTGTAGCACTGGGCAGGTTCTGTCGTCCTCCTGGGAGCACATATGTACCTTTCTCTGCCATCTGGTAGCGGTGAGAATTAGGTGAGGCAGGGAATGTGAAAAGCTTAGTCCATAGTGAGTGCTGGTGAGTGTAAACTCATGATGTGATTATGGAGCAAGGGCTTAGTATTCAAGTGGTTGCTAAAATAACATGCCAGAATATACCCATATGGCTATGTGGTGGCAGTTTAGTTGCTAAGTCGTGTCCAACTCTTGCGACCCCGTGGACTGTAGCCTGCCAGGCTCCTCTGTCCAGAGGATTGTCCAGGAAAGAATACTGGAGTGGATTGCCGTTTCCTACTCCAGGGGATCTTCCCGAGCCAGGAATCAAACCTGGGTCTCTTGCATTGCAGACTGATTCTTTACTGACTGAGCTGTGAGGGAAGCCATACATCTGTGTACTTCTTTTCAAATATTTCAAGTCCGATCTGAACGTTTTCAGTTTGGTTTTCTCACCTGCAGGCCCCGGGGACCTCTTGAATTTAATTCAGGATTCTCTGCTGTGTCTTTTGTTATATCCCAATGTGTGGAACATTTATCACGGTGATGTGTATCTCAAACAGAGAGCGTTCTAAGCAGATGTGTGTGGAGCGTGTGTACGTCATGTGTGCTATGGTTGGCTTTTCCTCTCCAGTGAAAAGAATACACGTGAAGGTTCCTTGCTGATGGTGTGCAAGGCAGAGAATGACGCTGCATGTTCTAGAACAGTCCCACACCCTTGCTGTGGTATCAGAGAAGACTCTTGAGAGTCCCTTGGACTGCAAGGATATCAAACCAGTCCATCCTAAAGGAAATCAACTGTTAATATTCACTGGAAAGACTGATACTGAAGCTGAAACTCCAACCCTTTGGCCACCTGAATGCAAAGAGCCAACTCATTAGAAAAGACCCTGATGCTGGGAAAGACTGCAGGCAGGAGGAGAAGGGGGCGACAGAGGATGAGAGGGTTGGATGGCATCACCGACTCAATGGACATGAGTCTGAGCAAGCTCCAGGAGATGGTGATGGACCCAGGAAGCCTGGCATGGTGCAGACCATGGGGTCACAAAGAGTCAGATCTGTCTCAGTGACTGCACAACAACACACCCTTTCTGAGTCTTCGATGCCAAGGAAGTCACCGGCAGGAGAGTATTTTGCCTTAAAATGTTTCTTCCAGAAGCTGTCGAACCCCTGACTCGTCTCACTGCTGATGTGGCCATGAATGACCTTTCCCCACCCCAAATCACTTGAATCAAGGAAATCACCTTTCAGTGTGTCCCTGGACCACTTAGCAATCCCGGCTTCCAAATGGTGCTTCCGAGTGGACCTTTCTTGCTGAATGTACCTAGCACTTGTCTCAAATTGTTCCTGACACGACATATTGGAATGATCTCTGGGAGACAGAGGTAAGTGGAGAGAGTGATTCAAGTGTTGAGCTCTTTCAACCGTTATATTTAGAACTGTCTGCTTCCCCAGCTGCCAGAATCCTTGCCAAGGCAGTCAGGTTTCCACGTTTCTGAGCTGACATTGGTCTACTTGGCTTCCCTGGTGGTTCAGCTGGTAAAGAACCTGCCTGCCAATGCAGGTGACTCGAGAGACATGGGTTGGATCCCTGGGTCGGGAAGATTCCCTGGAGGAGGGCATGGCAACCCACTCCAGTACTTTTGCCTGGAGAATCCCATGGACAGAGGAGCCTGGCACAGGCTGAAATCTGTGGGGTCTCAAAGAGTCAGACAGGACTGAGCTCGCATGCTCAGTCATTGGTTTACTGTCTAACATGTTATAAAAAGCCAGTGGGGTTTTTCTATTCATTTTGACTGTTGGGGAGAGGACCTGGGGGAGAGCTAGTGTCTTCTGACTTCCATGTTGCCTTTAGTTTGCTGCCATGACAAGGACTGTCTTTTAAGTTATGGACATGTCCAGAAGCCACTCGGGAACAGATTTATTTCAGTGAAGTGAAGGACAGGCTAAAATGTAAAAGGGAACCCGAAAAGCTTATTTGTAGGCAACGCAGATGAGTGAATCAGAACTATCTCTGAGTGTGGGAAGTACGTCCCACAGACGAGGAAACCGTATGTAGGAAGGGAGTTGTTGGCGACTCGTCTCGTAGATTGGGGGACAATCTGAAGAGGAAGGTATTCTAGGAGGAAGTCATCACGTCTTCCACTGGAGACACTCTCCAAAGTGTTGCGACTCTGTGACTAACTGGGGCTGTGAAACCTTCTGTGTCTTCAGCCATAGATAACCTTTCAACATCCCCCGTCTATTTCACATTAGCCACCAGCTAGCTAGCACCCAGCATGCGAGTCCTTTCATCAGCCACCTAGCACCCAGTATGTGAGTCCTTTCATCAGCTCCCAAGCCCTCATCTGTGTTCCGTGCTGTCAGACTTGGGCAAGAGGTCAGGGTATCCGAGTCCACACTTCAGCAGGAGAACAGACCAGTCCCTTCCAAAGGAACTCAACCCTGGATATTCACTGGAAGGACTGATGCTGAAGCTGAAACTCCAATACTTTGGCCACCTGATGGGAAGAGTCAATTCGCTGGAAAAGACCCTGATGCTGGAAAAGATTGAGGGCAGGAGGAGAAGGGGACGACAGAGGATGAGATGGTTGGATGGCATCACTGACTCAATGCACATGAGTTTGAGCCAACTCTGGGAGATAGGGAAGGACAGGGAAGCCTGGCGTGCTGCAGTCCATGGGGTCACAAAGAGTCGGACATGACTGAGCGACTGAACAGAACATCAAACTGGGTTGCGGGGTGATGTCTCCAATCCTCAGGAAAGGCTGTGCATTAATCATGCATTGCTGCATAATAAGTCCTTCCCCAATCCAGTGATGTAAAACAGTCATAAACATTTACTACAAGTCAGAGTTCCTTCTGGTCAGGAATCCAGATAGGGCACAGAAGGGACAGCTTGTCCTGAATTCACGGTGTTTGGCCTTCTGCGGGAAGACTTAGAGACTGAAGACCACAGCATCTAAAGACTGGAGCCTGGAAGGGTCCCTGCACACGGTGTCTCAGTTCCTCTCCATGTGATGTTTTCACAGTCCCTCTGCACAGGACAGCTTGAGCTTCCTCACAGCATGGCGGCTGGCTCCCCTAGAGTGAGCGACCCAAGACTCCAAAAAGGACCCTGACAGGACAGCTTGAGCTTCCTCACAACATGGCAGCTGGCTCCCTTAGATTGAGTGACCCAAGACCCCAAAGGGGACGCCAATAGGACAGCTTGAGCTTCCTCACAGCATGGCGGCTGGCTCCCCTAGAATGAGTGACCCAAGACTCCAAAGGGGACCCCAACAGGACAACTTGAGCTTCCTCACAACATGGCAGCTGTGTCCCTTAGAATGAGTGACCCAAGACTCCAAAGAGGACCCTGACAGGACATCTTCAGCTTCCTCACAACATGACGGCTGGCTTCCCTAGAGTGAGTGACCCAAGACCCCAAAGGGGACCCTGACAGGACAGCTTGAGCTTCCTCACAGCATGGTGGCTGGCTTCCCTAGAGTAAGCTGCCCAAGACTCCAAAGGGGACCCCAATAGGACAGCTTGAGCTTCCTCACAGCATGGGTGGCTGGCTCCCCTAGAATGAGTGACCCAAGACCCCAAAGGGGGCCCCAACAGGACAACTTGAGCTTCCTCACAACATGGCAGCTGTCTCCCTTAGAATGAGTGACCCAAGACTCCAAAGAGGACCCTGACAGGACAGAGTGAGCTTCCTCACAGCATGGCAGCTGGCTCCCCTAGAGTGAGTGACACAAGACTCCAAAGAGGACCCTAATAGGACAGCTTGAGCTTCCTCACAACATGACGGCTGGCTCCCCTAGAGTGACCAATCCAAGACTCCAAAGAGGACCCCAACAGGACAGCTTGAGCTTCCTCACAGCATGGCAGCTGGCTTCCCTAGAGTAAGTGACCCAAGACTCCAAAGGGGACCCCAATAGGACAGCTTGAGTTTCCTCACAGTATAGTGGCTGGCTCCCCTAGAGGGACCAATCCAAGACTCCAAAGAAGACCCCAACAGGACAGCTTGAGCTTCCTCACAACATGGCAGCTGGCTCCCCTAGAGTGACCAATGCAAGACTCCAAAGAGGACCCGAATAGGACAGGTTGAGCTTCCTCACAACATGGCAGCTGTCTCCCTTAGAATGAGTGACCCAAGACTCCAAAGAGGACCCCAACAGGACAGGTTGAGCTTCCTCACAACATGGTGGCTGACTCCCTTGGAGTGAGCGACCCAAGACTCCAAAGAGGACCCAGGAATGTTTGTCGTGACCCAGCCCTCCAAAGTCACACACCGTCACTTTCTCAGTATTCTGCTGGCCACGGAGGGCAGCCATATCAATGAGGGAAGAGGTGAGGCGAGGGTGTGAACCCCAGGAGGCGAGGATCATCGGTGACTATCTTGAGTCTTGCTACCACAGGCAGAACAAGACCGCAGACAGTGGGATGCACTGGCAGGGTGTGGTAGGCACAGGATGGTGCTGTGACATAGGCTGGGTCACGTCGGCTCTTGGGCCACACCACTGGGGTGCATGCCCCAACCTGCCACTTTCTCTCTGCTTTTATGCAAATTTCTTAATCCCTTTGTGATTCCCAAGCACAGAGGAGCCTGGCAGCTGCAGTCCATGGGGTTGCAAAGAGTCGGACATGACTGAGCAAATAACAGCTTTCATTTTGGGGGGCTTCCCTGGTGGCTCAGACGGTAAAGAATCCACCTGCCACGGCACGAGTCAAAGGAGATGTGAGTTCAATCTCTGAATTGGGAAGACCCCCCACCCCAGAGAAGGAATTGGCAACCCACACCAGTATTCCTGCCTGGAGAATCCCGTGGACAGAGAGGAGCCTGGCAGGCTATAGTAGTCCATGGGGTCACAGAGAGTCGGACACGACTGGGCAAGCTCGCACACACAATAGTGGGAAAACGCCGCCTCCGCTTCACCTCCTCCCACCTGCCTGGGAATCTGTGATTTGTTATTTCTGTTTGTTTGTTTTGAACCTTTACTGGAGTCAAGGGCTCCCTTTTGTCTCCCACAAGAGGAATGAGTCACGGGGAACTGTTCTGAAGAGGGATGAGGGGAATGGGGCAGGTTGTCACAGGCTGGGAGGTGGGAGGGGTGCCTGCTGAAAACGTAGGACAGTTTCTTTGAAGCTGGTGGAGCCCTGAGGCAAGCTGGACTCTCTATGAACACTATGAATGGGAAAGGTCCCATTCATAGGACTGCCAGGCCCTCCACCTAGGTACAGGGCCAGATATCTCCACTTCAGCATGCAAGTGGTCATCACTGATGCCGCAGACATCATCAGAGGAGCCAAGTGGTGGGGGGATCCAAGGTGCAAAGCCTGGAAACACAGGGAGCCTCTGACCTAACCCTCAGGATGGGTAGCAGAGGTGGGAGGTTTTAGGGGAGACTTGGACAGATGAGGAAAGAGAGAAAGATAACACAAGAGGAAAAGAGGATAAGACTTCAGTGTGGAAGAAGGACTTCCCTGGTGGTCCCGTGGCTAAGACGTCACACTTCCGATGCAGGGGGTCTGAGTTCGATCCCTGGTCAGGGAACTAGATCCCACGTGCAGCAGCTGAGGAGCTTGCATGCTGGAATGAAGGTCTGGAATGCCACAACTAAGACCTGGAGCAGCCAAATAACTAAATAAGTTCATTTAAAAAAAAAAGATTAGGTGGGAAAGAGATTGGGTCAGAAGAAAAAGGAGACAGAAGACGCTCGGGAGAGTTAAAAATAAAGGAATCACTCCAGTGGGGAGAAAGGACAACCAGGGAAGTGGAGAGGGTTAGGGTGAACTGTGTTTGGAATCCAGAGAACAAAAAGCATAAATGTGTAAAGCTCAGATGGAATTTTGATTCCTACAAACTTTCTCAACTAGTCATGAAAGGGGGAGGGGAAAAAAAAAAAAGATAATGGAGACAGCATTGAACCTAAATGTTCAACGTGGAAATTGACATGTTCCCATGGGTC
The DNA here is from genome assembly GCF_019320065.1 of Cervus canadensis. NCBI lineage: Eukaryota > Metazoa > Chordata > Mammalia > Artiodactyla > Cervidae > Cervus > Cervus canadensis. Next base: position 11,835,272 of record NC_057419.1, read on the forward strand.
TCAGGCATGGGAATTGGCCTTTGTGAGCTCTTCCTGGAATATCTGCCTGACTTCTGAACCTGAAGAACAAAAGACCTAGGTTTTAGAGGGGGATCGTGGGTGAATCTTAATGAGGCCGATTGTATCAGCCTGGGTTCTTAGTTGTGAACAATAGGCCTTCACTCTGGCTAGTTTAAACAGAAAAATGAATTTCTTAGGGAGTAATAAGTAGTTCATAGAGTCTCCAAGAGGGTGCCCCAGACGTGGAGCTGACAAGGTCAGAAGCAGCGGCAAAACATCGCACAACGGCTCCCGTCAAGACTAGAGGGGTGTCAGACGGGAAGGAACCCATTTTTCAGGCAAGGGATGGTGTTGAGCTGCGTGTCAAAGTCCATCCTCACCTCCTTCTGCAGTGGAGTTCTCAAACTGGGTGATTTTACCCACGGGGAACATCGGGCCCTGTCTGGAGACATTTTTACTTGTCATGACAGGGGGAGAGGATGCCACTGGCGTCTGGCTCCCGCAAGCAGGGTTCAGCACCCAACTCTGGGAGCCAGAGTATAAATACCCCAGCTCCCTCCTCCTGAACAAGGAGAGCTTCTGAGGTACAGAGCTATACCAGCTCCCTCGGGGCCCCAGGGAAATGGGGCTTCCTCTGCCCATGGCGCTCACACTCACGGGCTTGGTGAGGCTTCCTTCACTGTCTGCCTTCACTTCCCTTTCTCATTTCCTCAGTCTGCCAAGCTGCCTCCCAGTTTTGCTCACACATCAGCCTGTTGCCTGCACTCAGACCCTGCCTCGGGGTCTGCTTTGCAGAAACCCAGATCCAGATAGTTATCTGACTTGGAGCCCAACTGTAGGCATGAAGAGGACTTTTCGTTGTTGTTCAGTTGCTAAGTTTTGTTCCGGTCTTTGAGACCTCGAGGACTGAAGCACGCCAGGCTTCTTTGTCTTTCACCATCTTCTCAAACTCACATCCATTGTTTTAATGATGACATCCAACCATCTCATCCTCTATTGTGTCTTTCCCCTGCCCTCAATCTTTCCCAGCATCAGGGTCTTTTACAATGAGTAGGCTGTTTGTATCAGGGGGCCAAAGTATTAGAACTTCAGCTTTAGCATCCGTCCTTCCAACGAATAGCCATTGTTGATTTCCTTTAGGATTGACTGGTTTGATTTCCTTGCTGTCCAAGAGACTCTCAAAAGTCTTCTCCAGCACTACAGTTTGAAAGCATCAGTTCTTCAGCACTCAACCTTCTTTACGGTCCAATTCTCACATCTGTATATAACTAACTGGAAAAACTATAGACGAAGACTCGGATCAACTAAAATTTTTTAAGTAACAACAATGCAGCAAGACCGAGCTTGGACTTTTTAGCTGATGGTCATGGGAGTTCACAGACTGTTGTTGGCCACGGTCTAAAGAGAGGGTGCAGTTCTAACAAGCACCTAGGGAGTCTTGATGGTGAAATTCAGGCCCCAAAGTAAATAAAATTCTGTTCAGTTCAGTCGTTCAGTCATGTCTGACTCTTTGAGACCCCATGGACTGCAGGACACCAGGTTTCCCTGTGCATCACCAACTCCAGGAGCTTGCTCAAATTCATGTCCGTAGAGTCAGTGATACCATCCAACTATCTCATCCTCTGTCATCCCCTGTGAAAAGGCAAAAAAAGATATAACTAAGGTTTTGTGGGGGTTTTTTCCTATTTGACTCATAAATGTAACATTTGTGAAAGCTAAATCAATTGCTCTACAATTCAGAAATCCAACCCTTCAGAAAATAATATCTTTGCAGAAAAAAAGAGGGACGAAAATAGGGAACTCATAGGACCCCACATCACAGTCTCAATTACCTGACTAACTGGATCAGACTTCTCAAGCAGAAAAGATTAACTATTGATTCTCAGTGGGGGCAGGGACGGCACAATCTTTATTTCTCCTTGTCTGTTCCTGTGTCTGCATCATTGCCCCCGTGGAGAAGGACTATTCACACCCTGCTACATGAGTGTCCATTACAGCTTTTTTAGGATAAATGACTTTCGGAAGAACCGTTTTCCTGAGATTGTTACCTATTAATCGTCACTGGAAAAAAAAAAAAAAAAAACATTGCCCTGCCCCCGAAGAGAAAATTTCTTTCTGTAAGTACAAGTGAAATTTGAATGTCAGATTACTGTTGTTCAGTTGCTCAGTAGTATCCGACTCTTTGCGACCCCATGGACTGCAGCACGCCAGGCCTCCCTGTCCACCACCATCTCCCACCCGTGTCCATTGAGTCGGTGATGCCATCCAACCATCTCATCCTCTGTCGTCCCCTTCTCCTCCCGCCTTCAATCTTTCCCAGCATCAGGGTTTTTCCAAAGAGCTCTTCACTTCAGGTGGCCAAAGGATTGGAGTTTCAGCTTCAACATTAGTCCTTCCAATGAATATTCAGGGTTGATTTCCTTTAGGATGGACTGGTTGGATCTCCTTGCAGTCCAAGGGACTCTCAAGAGTCTTCTCCAACACCACAGTTCAACAGCATCAATTCTTCAGCGCTCAGCTTTCTTTATGGTCCAACTCTCATATCCATACATGACTACTGGAAAAACCATAGCTTGACTAGGTGAACCTCTGTTGGGAAAGTAATGTCTCTGCTTTTTAATATGCTGTCTAGGTTGGTCGTAGCTTTTCTTCCAAGGAACAAGATTCTTAGCTGTTGGCATTAAAACTTAATACACATGTGCAAAGTTGAAATGACTCTTCTATTATCTCTCCTAGTCTTGGATAGATTTCTATTTTAACATAATTTGCTTCTACGTAATAGATGGGAAAGTCAGTATTACATATAATAGGTAAATGATAAAAAGAAACCAACTAGATGTTAAAAGATGCTTACATCTGCTTCTAATTGTCCTTTTCTTCTAAGCATTCAGGTAGATAATACTTCTGTTTTTAACAAGGAAACATCACAGTTTCCTTCTTACTGTGACTTCTTAAAACCTGAAATCGGCAATGATGGTTCATCAACCATTTAATCTGTCTGTTCTTGGTTCTGTGATGATCAAACCAGAACGCACAAAAAATTGCACAATGGATTGCTCTTTTTCTGTTGTAGCATCGTCTTAAGCTTCAGCCGCATTTGGAAAAGACCCTGATGTTGAGAAAGATCAAAGGTAGGAGGAGAAGGGGATGACAGAGGATGAGATGGTTGGATGGCATCACCAACTCGATGGATGTGAACTTGGGCAAACTCCGGGCGATGGTGAAGGACAGGGAAGCCTGGCGTGCTGCCGTCCATGGGATCACAGAGTCGGAGATGACTTGGTGACTGAACAGCATCCCTGTTAGCTTTTGGCTTGCATCTTCACAGGGAGTTTCTTGCATATTTTCAAAAACACATCAAGCTTGCTTTTCTGCTACTTTAGTGCCGGGGAGGACAAACCAGCTGGCTTCTACTGTCAGGAGGATCTCCAGCCCTACTCCACGGAAGAAGCAAACTGAGAAGGAAGACCTTTTCAAGATGGGAAGAGTGGGGTTGCAGAAGACAGTGGAATGAACTCGCTTCTGCCTGCTGGTCATGCCTGTTTTGGATCCCCACAACCTTAGCCCCTTCTTCAGATATTACAGCTGCTGATGGCACGTATGGCTAACTCAGTCTTTTTACAAGCAGGAAGGTAACCGCTCCGCACCACTGAGCCAAGCAAGGCCAGTAGAAGCACCTGCCTGAGCCCAAATCCAGATTGCTGGCCCAAGAACCATGAGCAAGATTAACAGTGTCTTTTTTAAGCCGTTAAATTTCACAGCCGTTGATCAAAACAGCAAAAGGTCACATACAAATACCTCAAAGGGTTTTTTTTTTTAACTCTAATGAGCATTCAAGAGTGAGGGTCTGAAAATTATTCAAATACAGCAATATTTTCAATGGTGAAAAAAAAATCTAACTTTTAGGCATCTTTTTAAAAAAATTTTTTTTTAATTGGAGGCTAATAGCTTTACAGTATTGCAGTGGTTTTCCCATACATTGACATGAATCAGCCATGGGTGTACATGTGTCCCCCATCCTGAACCCCGCTCCCACATCCCTCCCCATCCCATCCCTCAGGGTCATCCCAGTGCTCCAGCCCTAAGCACCCTGTCTCATAGGCATCATTTAAAAAAAAAAAAAATTAAATGACTGTAGAGTAGAAAGCAAAGAATGCCACCAAATACCACCACCTAAAATATGGTCACAGATCCTGTGCGATTAAATTGTTCCATAGAAAACATGTGAGTCACTCAGTCCTGTCTGACTCTTTGTGACCCCATGGACTGTAGCCCACCAGGCTCCTCTGTCCATGGAGAGTCTCCAGGCGAAAAATACTAGAGTGGCATGCCGTGCCCTTCTCCAGGGGATCTTCCCGACCCAGGGATCGAACCCGAGTCTCCCACAGTGCGGGCACATTTCTTTAACTTCTGAGCCACCAAATTTGTTGGCTCAGGGGAGCCCCAAAATTGTTCCATAGACCTAACCATTAAAAGAAACAAAAAAAAAAAACAAGCAGGTATTTACACACATCATCTTGTCTTAAGGTTTATTTTATTTATTTATTTATTTTTTTGCTATAGTGGGTCTTCCTTGCTATGCGAGGCTTTCTCTAGTTGTGTTGAGGGGTCGGGGGGGATACTCTTCTTTGTGATGTGTGGGCTTCTCATAGCAATGACTTCTCTTATTGCAGAGCGTGGGCTCTAGGCTCAGAACCTCCAGTAGTTCCAGCATGTGGGCTCCTGGGACCTGGAATCAACCCAGTGATCCTTGCATCACTAGGCGAATTCTTAACCACTAGACCACCAGGGAAGCCCCTGCCCCATACATCATCTTTTTATTTACAAGTAGCAAGGTGACTTTTATTTTACATTTTTAAGGTTGAAATCTAGTTTTCACAGACGGACATGCATAAGCCTCAATGTTCTGTTTGATCAGTTTTGGTAATACATGTGCCTATGTAACTCAAGCTACTATCAAAATACAAAAATTTACATCATCAGGTAATTCCCTGTCACTCTTCCTCGTTAATCCCCTCTCTACCCAGAAGCAACCACTGATCTGCCTTCTGCCGCTAAAAATTAGATTTGTCTCTCATAGAATGTCCCAAATCATCTAGTATGCATTCTTTTGTGACTGGCTTCTTTTACTCAGCAAAATGTTTTGGAAATTTATCCTTGTATGTTGTTGCATATATTGATCATTCTTTCCTTTTTAGGTCTGAGTAGTATTCCATTCTATGGATGTGTATGCGTGCTCAATTGGGCCCGACTCTTGCAACCCCACGAACTGTAGCCCGCCAGGCTCCTCTGTCCATGGGGTTTCCCAGGCAAGAACCCTGGAGTGGGTTGCCAGTTCCTCCTCCAGGCGATCTTCCCGGCCCAGGGATTGAACCTGTGTCTCCAGCATCTCCTTCACTAGCAGGCAGCTTCTTTACCACTGCGCCACTTGGGAGGCATTCTAAAGCGAGGTAATTGCTCATTTAGAGGTTTTCCTACTGAAAGATGCCTGGACTGTTTCCAGTTTTTGGTGACTGTAAATAAATCAGCTGTGAACATTCTTGCACAAAGCTGATGTAGACATAGTCTGATTTCTCTTATGTAACTACCTGTGTGTGAAAGTGTTGGGCATAGAATGGATGCATGCTGAATATCTTATGAACCTCCTATCAGCTTTCCAAAGAAGCTGTGTTATTTTAAATGCCCACCATCAGTGTGTGAGAATTCTGGTGGTTCCTCATCCTTGCCTTTCTTCCATGTGGAAAATGACAAGAGCCATTCTACAATACGGTATTTCTTTCTTTCTTTTTTCCAGCTATGCAGCATGTGAGATCTTAGTTCCCCAAAAGAAACAGTGAAAATGTTAGTTCCTCAGTCGCATCGAACTCTTTGTGATCCCATGGACTGTAGCCCACCAGGCTCCCCCATCCCTGGGATTCTCCAGGCAAGAATACTGGAGTGGGTTGCCGTTTCCTTCTCCAGGAGAAGCCCCTAGGACGTGGTGTTTCATTGCAGGCCAAATGACTTCTTCTTATAAGTTTCATTTGCATGCAAAAGTTGAACAACACTTGTTTCACTGAACAATAACTACTTCTGGATAACTAAGTGGCATCATAGAGGTAGCTTGTTCAACATTGTGGGAAAAGAGTAAATAGGAAGCAATAGGAATCTAATCCTTAACAAGGACCCATCTAACACCATGGCAGTTTTAAGTGAAAAGTGAAAGTGAAAGTCACTCAGGCGTGTCCGGCTCTTTGAGACCCCATAGACTATACAGTCTACGGAATTCTCCAGGCCAGAATACTGGAGTGGGTAGCCGTTCCCTCCTCCAAGGGATCTTCCCAGCCCAGGGATCAAACCAGGTATCCCCCATTGCAGGCGGATTATCTATGAGCAGGTTTAAATGGTTGTGTCTCGAACCAGAGCCCCTTACCTCAGTACAAATGGCTTCTAAGGACCCCATCCTAAGACTGAGAGCCACTGAGACACGTGAAGACAATGGGTACACAGAAATAAGTATGCGGGACAGAGAAAGGCTAGAAACCAGCTCAGTGCTAACCAGGATGAAACATGTTAGATCCCTTCATCACCGTTGTCAGTCTTGAGCTTGTCATGGGGGACACTTGGAATTTAATGTGTTCAAATACCCAACTGTGCTCAGAAGTGAGTGTAAGGTCGTGAGCAGGACAGATGTTCCCCCTGCCTGCCTGGAGGATATTATTAATATTTAGTGGGTGACATTCACCAAATAGAAAGGAGCTTTCCTGATAGCTCAGCGGATTAAAGAATTCTCCTGCAGCGTAGGAGACCCCAGTTCGATTCCTGGGTCGGGAAGATCCCCTTGGAGAAGGGATAGGCTAGCCCACTCCAGTATTCTTGGGTTTCCCTGGTGGCTCAGATGGTAAGGAATCTGCCTGCAACACGGGAGACCTGGGTTCGATCCCTGGGTTGGGAAGATCCCCTGGAGAAGGGAAAGGCTACCCACTCCAGTATTCTGGCCTGGAGAATTCCATGGACTGTGTAGTGCGTGGGGTCACAAAGAGTCAGACACGACTGAGTGACTTGCATTTTCCTGACAGTGCAATGAGGGCTGTGATCGCAAAGCCCATCGGAGGCATCCGTCTAGGACTTGAGGGCTTTGCAGGGAAAGTCTGGGAGGGTGAACTGGCTAAACAAGTGAAAAGACAGGAAGGCTCTAGTCAGAGACGTGAGCACACAGGACAAGTGAGCAGCGTGTGGTGGGAAAGACCACGGTGAGCAGAGGACACCGTGTTTGGAGCAGAAGAGGGAGGCAGTGGGAAGCCACTCGTTCGGGTTGATGAAGGAACATGAGTAGGGGTGTAAAATGGTACAGCCGCAGTGGGAAAGATGTTCATGGTGCCTCAGTCACTTAAATATGCAATTCAATAACTTAAACATAAGATTCTGCAGACTTCCCAGTGGTTAATACTCTGCGTTTCCAATGCAGGGTATGTGGGTTCGGTTCCCTGGGGTGGGGGTGCTCAGCCAAAAAAATACATATTTTTACATTTCTCATGTGACCCAGCAATTATCCTCCTGGGTATGTACCCAAGGAACTGAACATAGGTGCTCAAATACGTGCAGTTCAGTTCAGTTCAGTCGCTCAGTCGTGTCTGACTCTTTGCGACCTTGAACCGCAGCACGCCAGGCCTCCCTGTAAATCACCAACTCCCGGAGTTTACTCAAACTCATGTCCATTGAGTCGGTGATGCCATCCAGCCATCTCATCCTCTGTCGTCCCCTTCTCCTCCTGCCCCCAATCCCTCCCAGCATCAGGGTCTTTTCCGATGAGTCAGCTCTTCGCATGAGGTGGCCAAAGTACTGGACTTTCAGCTTCAGCATCAGTCCTTCCAATGAACACTCAGGACTGATCTCCGTTAGGATGGACTGGTTGGATCTCCTTGCAGCCCAGGGGACTCTCAAGAGCCTTTTCCGACACCACAGTTCAAAAGCATCAATTCTTCAGCGCTCAGCTTTCTTTATAGTCCAACTCTCACATCCATATGTGACTACCAGAAAAATATGCAATACGCATACATGCACTTTGTACAATAACCCCAAATTGGAAACAACCCAAAAGTCCCAACAGGTGAGTGGATAAATAGAGCGTGGTATTAAAATGAAATATTGCGTGTGCTAAGTTGCTTCAGTCATATCCAACTCTGTGTGACCCTCTGGACTGTAGCCCACCAGGCTCCTCCGTCTATGGGATTCTCCAGGCAAGAATACTGGAGTGGGTTGCCAGGCCCCGCTCCAGGGGATCTTCCCCACCCAGGGATCGAACCCTGGTGTCCTGCATTGCAGGCAGATCCTTTGCCATCTGAGCTACCAGGGAAGCCCAATGAAATATTATTCCAGGGTAAAAAGAAGTGAAGGGACTTCACTGGCAGTCTAGCGGCTAAGACGCCACGCTTCCAACGCACGGGGCCCGGGTTTGATCCCTCATCAGGGGACTGAGATCCCACATGCCACACCCTGCCGCCAAAATATTTTTTTAAAAAAATAAATTTTGGAAAAAGGAGTGAAGTCCTGATTCATGATGTAGTGTGGATGAAACCTTGAAAATAGTATGCTAAGCCAAAGAAGCCAGCCACAAAACCATACTGTGTGATTCTGCTTACCTGAATGATCCAGATTTGGCAAATCCATGGAGACAGAAAGCATGCAAGAGACACAGCTGAGTGGTCTCAGGGCTGCATTTGAAGGTCATGGAAATGTTCTGGAAACAGAGAACTGAAAGTTGTGCAACACTGTGAATGAGTGTAGCCAGTGGCCAATTTGTGTGTAATGCACGAGTTATCACGACTTCCCTCCGAGGGCAGGTGGTACCATGGGGTTTTTTCTCAGAAGATCGGTGTGACTGTGATTTTTCTCTTTTCCTATTGCTCATCTCTTTGCTTCTCTTGTTGTGGTGGTTGCTGCTCAGTGGCTATGTCGTGTCCGACTCTTTGGGACCCCATGGACTGCAGCATGCCAGGCTTCCCTGTCCTTCACGACCTCCCGGAGTTTGCTCAAACTCATGTCCGTTGAGTCCGTGACACATCCAGCCATCTCGTCTTCTGTCTCCCACTTTGGGGGGTGCTTACTATGGGATCCTACCGGATAGTACGGACTCTGCACTGGAAATATTTCCTTTTTATATACCTAGCTCTGTTTGCTCCGAAGCACGCTGGCTTTCTGCCGATGGAGAAGGGGCCCAAGTGCCTATGGAGAGACAAGCATTGACCAGCTCAAAAAGCTGGCCTGCTCCTCTGGCATGTTGACCATTTCTAGGGCCATGCTGACAGAGGTGGAGCTTTCCCAGCTCCACAAGTGGGGAGGGTGGTGATTTCTGGTTCAAACGACAAGTACAGAGAAAATCATAGTTTATCTGATAAACTCATCACTGAAGGATAAAGTCGATCTTGGGGAAACAGTCATTATAGTGATCAAATCAACCAAAGAGCCCTGCTATTTACTCTGTGCCAGGCACCATAACTCATGATTTAAATCCATGCGTGTGTGTAGCCCGCCCCTACCTACACCCCCTTGTCTCCCACCCCCCATCACCACCTTCCTGCCCAAGAGCCCAGGTCCTCATCTCAAATATTCAAGGCCCAGAGCCCAGTGAGGGATTTTCAGGGTTCTCTCTTCTTGTCTCTATTTCTCCTCCCCGCCTCCCCTTGATAAGGTGAGAAGAAATCCTATTCAACCCTGAGGTTCCATAGTGTCGACAGCCCTAGCAAAGTTGTCCTCAGTTCAGGAGAGACAGATGGCTTCAGTGGGGTTCTAAACCAGAGGTCAGCAAACTTTTTCTGCAAAGGGCCGGAGAATAAATTTGTGCAGACTTTGCTCTCCCTTCGGTCTCTGTCACAAGCACTCGACTCTGCCACTGAAGCCAAAAGTAGCCAGAGACTCCATGTTCGTGAACGGGAGTGGGTGTTGGCAATAAAACTTTATTTGCAAAAATGGACGGTGGGCCAGATTGACCCATGGGCTGTAGTTTGCCAGCCCTTGTGGTAAACTGAGGGTTTGGGGTCCTGTGGTGGCTCAGAGGATAAAGCGTCTGCCTGCAATGCGGGAGACCCAGGTTCGATCCCTGGGTTGGGAAGATCCTCTGGAGAAGAAAATGGCAACCCACTCCAGTATTCTTGCCTGGAGAATCCCATGGACAGAGGAACCTGCCGGGCTACAGTCCACGGGGTCGCAAAGAGTCAGACACAACTGAGCGACTTCACTTTCTTTCTTTCTTTTGATTTTACTTACCTACAGTTGGTCTGGCATCACCAACTCAATGGAGATGAGTTTGGGTGGACTCCAGAAGTTGGTGATGGACAGGGAGGACTGGCTTGTTGCAGTCCATGGGGTCGCAAAGAGTCAGACATGACTGAGCAACTGAACTGAACTGATAGTTGGCCTGATCCTCCCCAGGATGGATGAGTGGGCTGCCACGAAAGGAACCGTGGGCTTCGGCTGAAAGTAAAAATCTCTGCTTTCTGCCCCCCTCCCCGCCCCCAGCAGGAATATGGTGATGACTACCCTTTAGCCATTACATGCTCAGATGTCATTGAGGTAATGGCCTAGTTAGAGGCCGCTCAGGGTTCTGTTCCACTCAGCAGTGCCTAGCCCTTCCTCCAAGCAAACAGGGAGAAAGAAAAGCCATGCAACTAATTCATTCTCGGGTCCCCGGCAATTATGCAGGCCAGGACTTGTGAATTATTTAAAAGGGAAGATTAATTATTCAGTGAGGGTTCCCAGGATGCATCTCTGGCTTTGCAGTCAGAGAGAGGAAAAGCACACCATTCTGCCACTTCAGAATTCAGATGCAATAGGACCGGCATCTGAACTGGCTGGGGCGGGGGTGACGGTGTGGGGGTGGGGGGGTCTGGGATGGAGGGAGCCACAGAGGCTGCCACAGGCCGGAGAGCTATCAGGCACCCGTGGGCCCCGCAGTGGACCACACGCTTCAAAAGACGAAGGGTGTAGACCTCAGACTTGGACTTGGTCTTCAGGAGGATGTGCCTACCTGCTAGCCGACCAAGACTGACCAAGCCGCCTTCATCTTGGGTCTGGCTTGCATTTTACTCTGTAGCAGTGGATTCTTAGGGGGGAAAAATGGGATTTTTTTTTTTTAGATAAATGTACCTTAAACATTTTGCTTCTATTAGTATCACCAGCTCTGTACTTGCCTGGAAGGACACGCCTTCCACTCCAGGTCAACGTGTCACCAGCTGTGTGAATGAACTAACCTAACAGATCCCCCTGAGGGTTTCCTGCAAGTCAGGATTTTCCCACCAAATAACGTGTGACGGTGAGAGTCGCTCAGTCGTCATGTTTGTGTAACCCAGCAAGACCAAAAGGGCCTTTCGTGGACAGACACACCCTCCCGTGTCCTCCGATCTAGCTTCTTTCTGAAGGACCTGACATGCATTCCTGAGCTGCTTTACAGAGGCTAAACCCCCCCCCACGCCCACCAGAAGAAAGAGCTAGCTAATTGCTGACCTTGAGCCCATAGCCCCTAGGCCTACTGCAGCCTAAGGACTGATAAGGTCGCCCCTGTGACCCCCGAACTGTTACCGCACCGACCGCCAATCAGAGCTGATCACGTGCATGAGCTGATCGCACACCAGACAATCTGCCTCCCTCACCTGGCCTTTAAAGAAGCTTTTCTGAGACTCACGGACTTAGAGAAGAAACTTATGGTTGCCGGGCTGCAGTGTGGGTAGGATGAGGGGAAGGGATACTTAGAAAGTTTAGGAGGGGTGTGTATACCCTGCTGTAATTAAAAGGAATAACCAGCAAGGACCTGCTGTCCAGCACAGGGAAGTCTGCTCAATACTCTGTAATAACCTTATGGTTCCCAGGGGGAAGGATGGGGGAAGGGATAGTTAGGGAGTCTGGGATGGACATGGACACACGGCTGTGTTTAACATGGAGAACCAGCAAGGACCTGCTGGACAGCACAGGGACCTCTGCTCAATACTCTGTGATACTACCGTCTCCTCATCAAAACTGAGGTCCAGCACGTTGCCTCAAAAAAAAAAAAGAAAAAAAATAATACTCTGTGATAAACTTATGGTCACCAGGGGGAAGGATGGGGGAAGGGGTAGTCAGGGAGTCTGGGATGGACATGGACACACTGCTGTATTTAACATGGAGAACCAGCAAGGATCTGCTGGACAGCACAGGGAACTCTGCTCAATACTCTGTAATAACCTGATGGTCACCAGGGGGAAGGATGGGGGAAGGTATAGTTAGGGAGTCTGGGATGGACATGGACACACTGCTGTATTTAACATGGAGAACCAGCAAGGACCTGCTGGACAGCACAGGGAAGCCTGCTGAATGTCATGTGGCAGCCTGGATGGGAGGGGAGTTTGGGGGAGAATGGATACATGTACATGAGTCCCCTCATGAGTCCCTCATGAGTACATATCCATGAGTCCCTTCACTGTCCTCCTGAAACTATCAGAGCACTGTTCCTCGCCTACAGCCCAGTACAAAATAAAATCAATCAATAATCAAAGAAGAGCGCTTTCCCGAAACCCATCAGGGAGTTTGGATTTTTGAGCACCTGTTGCCCTGACCTCCTTACGCGGCGCTCTGCAGTAAATGTTCCTCCACTACAGCCCCAGGTCAGCAGACCGCCTTCACTGCCCACAGGCACGCAGACTCAGGTTTGGTTCAGGAAGAGCTGGTGCTTTGAGAAAGCAAAAAAAAAAAAAAAAAAGAGTTTCTAAGACGTGTCTGTCAGAGGCCCAAGAAGTCCAGGAAACAATGAGGGCTTTCATCCGGCAGGCTCACGTGGAACAAGATCTCCGCGGAAATGTGGATCGGGTATGGCCCGGTCCCATGTGATCGTCTGCAGCACCTGCTGGAACTCACCGATGCTCAAGAGAAGCCACTTTGTACGGCAAGCGGCGTTTCCTTTCCAGTCTGTCCACCTTGGACTTGAATCTGAGACCTGAGGCTTGGTGACGGGACGTCTGTCAAGACTGGCCAAACGGCTGGGTCCCAGCCCCCCTCTAACGACGTCATATTGGCTTGGCTTGTTTTGAAACCAGCTCCTCATTTATGAAGAGTTGTTGTTCAGTCACTGAGTCATATCCGACTCTTTGCGACCCCATGGACCGCAGCACGCCAGGCCTTCCTGTCCATCACCAACTCCCGGAGCTTGCTCAAACTCATGCCCATTGAGTCGGTGATGCTATCCAACCATCTCATCCTCTGTTGTCCCCTTCTCCCCCTGCCCTCAATCCTTCCCAGCATCAGGGTCTTTTCCAATGAGTCAGCTCTTCACATCAGGTGGCCAGGGTATTGGAGTTTCAGCTTCATCGTCAGTCCTTCCAATGAATACTCAGGACTGATCTCCTTTAGGTTGGACTGGTTGCATCTCCTTGCCGTCCAAGGGCCTCTCAAGAGCCTTCTCCACCATCAGACTGCAAAAGCATCAAATTCTTTGGTGCTCAGCTTTCTTTACGTTGCAACTCTCACATGCGTACATGACTGGTAAAGAAAAAAAGCAAGCACTCCCCACAAGGTTAATTTTTCAGTCCGTTTTGTTTGCCTCGTTAGTTTCCATTGCCCACACTAGAAACTTGAGCAGTGATTTTTATGCTCCAGGGGAAACAATGCTGAGTAAGAAGTCGAGTTTGAACGACTCGCCAGGAGACAGCATGTCCCACAACCCTGGAAGAGGAGGAAAGAGACCAGCGTCTCCCGCCCAGGTGTGCCAAAGGGGCAGTCTGGGCAACGCGGGGCATGAGCCGCACACCGTATTCTCCACTCGCCCAGCCCAACGCACGGATGAACGACGCGATCCCTGTTTCCAGAGCCCAACAGGCAAAAATCTCATTCCTTTTCAAGGATGCAGAGCGCAAGGACGCTGTGTGCACCGCCCCCACCTCCCCGAATGTCAGTTGTTGCAGTCTGAGATACGCCAACACTTTCTCCGAAGATGTAGCTGGCAGGTGGGGGCGGGGTGGCGATGCAGTTAGGTAGAGAACAAGAGCCGCCTTGCACACGTTTTCTGGAGCTGAAAGCAGGAGAGAGAGGAGGCCCCTGAGTGTATCCTTCCCATTGCTCTGTCTATTTTGGGATCCAAACTGATTCCTGTTAAAATATGCATGCCGACGTTTTGTGTTTAACAAAGGCCGGCCCGAGGAAGCATTTGCGTGGTCTCCTCCGTCTCTGAAATCGCGCACCGGTGTCCTGCATCACTGGGCCATGATGGGAGGAAGGAAGATTTTTGAGAAGGATGCAGAGACAGAAGTTGTGCTGGGAACTGCACCCAGGAGGGAGAGGGGAAACTTGCTGGCTTCGTGGCCCCTGGGGGGCAGACTCCCCAATAGCCTTTGAGAGGAGACGACAGGACTGAGAGATGAGGTGGGGTGGTGGGATGGGACTCGCAGAGGATGCCCTTAAACCCACCAGCTTGGGAGACTCATGTGCAAGGAGAGCATATTTTTGAAACTTGCTTCTTTTCTGTTGTGTGAAGAAAATCATACTGTAAAGCCTCAAATTCTGGTGACATTTCATTTCCTACAGGGAAGCTCAGCTGGTGAGGAATCTCTATGTACTTGAAAAAAACACTGTTAAACTAAGTCCAGCTCAGTCACTCAGTTGTGTCCAACTCTTTGCGACTCCATGGTCTGCAGCACGCCAGACCTCCCTGTCCATTACCAACTCCTGGAGTTTGCTCAGTCATGTCCATCGCATCGGTGATGCCATCCAACCATCTCATCCTCTGTCGTGCCCTTCTCCTCCTGCCCTCCATCTTTCCCAGCATCACGGTCTTTTCTGGTGAGTCAGTTCTTTGCATCAGGTGGCCAAAGTATTGGAGTTTTATCTTCGGTATCCATCCTTCCAATAAATATTCAGAACTAACTTCCTTTAGGATGGACTGGTTGGATCACCTTTCAGTCCAAGGGACTCTCAGGAGTCTTCCCGAACTGCAGTTCAAAAGTATCAATTCTTCGGTGCTCAGCTTTCTTTATAGTCCAACTCTCACATCCATACATGACTATTGGAAAAACCATAGCTTTGACTAGATGGACCTTTGTTGGCAAAGTAATGTCTCTGCTCTTTAATATGCTGTCTAGGTTGGTCATAACTTTTCTTCCAAGGAGCAGGCATCTTTTAATTTCATGGCTGCAGTCACCATCTGCAGTGATTTTGGAGCCCAAAAAAATAAAGTCAGCCACTATTTCCACTGTTCCCCCATCTATTTGCCATGAAGTGATGGGACCGGATGCCATGATCTTAGTTTTCTGAATGTTGAGCTTTAGACCAACTTTTCACTCTCCTCTTTCACTTGCATCAGGAGTCTCTTTAGTTCTTCTTTGCTTTCTGCCATAAGGGTGGTGTCATCTGCGTATCTGAGGTTATTGATATGTGCCCCAAGGTCAATGTTTGAAGCTGTGATTTAAAAGGTAAAAAGAAAGACGTGAAATTAATTTTAAGAATCTATCTTATTTATCCAGTATATCAAATATGAAACTTCCTTGGTAGTCCAGTGGTTAAGACTTTATTTCAAATATATCGGGTGCAGGTTTGATCCCTTCCTGGAGAACTAAGATCCCACATGCCATGCAGCCCCCCCAAAAAATGTCACGGTTTTAATCTGCAATCTATAAAAAAATGATCAACCCGAGGGTTTACCTTGGGGAGGTCTTTGAGGTCGGGCGTGTGTATCACCCTCTCAGCCCACTGGGTTCGGACCTGACGTGTCTTGAGCCCTGGCGCTCGGGGGTTTGGGTGAAGAAGACGGTCTTTTGCTGATGGAGAGCTGGCCCGCCTTTCTGGTTGGTGGCCATCACACAGCAAGTCCCGTCTCTGCCATGGGGGTTTCTGCAAGCCTCTGCCAGAGGGCCCCGCCATTCAAGATACATTCTTGGAATCCTGCAGCCTTCTTCAGGTCGTCAACATTTTCCGTGAAAGATTCAGAAGCTCCTGGAACAAGTGACTCTTTGGTCCTTACTGGGAAAGTCGCTCAGTCATGTCCGACTCTTTACGACCCCATGGACCGCAGCCTGCCAAGGTTCTCCTCTGTCCATGGACTTCTGCAGGCAGGAATACCGGAGTGGGTTGCCATTGCTTTCTCTGTCGGTCTTTACTTAGTGGTGGGCGGAAAGGAAACTGGGTGTGAAGGAAACTGGGTGTGTGTGGCTGGCAGAGAGCCACCCCCTGCCCCGTGTGGGTGTCAGGCAGGGTGGGTCTCAGGTGGCAAAGAAATCCTGTACATGGCGTTTGCCACTGTTGTAAGTGAAAGTGTGTCCGACTCTTTGCCACCCCATGGACTATAGTAGCCTGCCAGGCTCCTCTGTTTCTGGGATTTCCCAGGCAAGAATACCGGAGTGGGTGGCCATTCGCTTCCCGGGGGGGATCTTTCCCACCCAGGGATCGAACCCGAGTCTCCTGCCTTGACAGACGGACTCTTCACCGTCTGAGCATGCAGGGAAGCCCGCTCATTATCCTGACAGCCCTGTCCCCATTCTACAGATGAGAACACTGAGACCCAGAGAGGGTCAGTGGATAGCCCCAGGTGTGCCCCTGGGCAGTGATTCCACCCTCCGAGCTCCTGGCCACTCCTGTGGCCCCCTGTCTCCCCACCCCACCCCACCCCAGGGGGGGTTCCTGCTCAGTCAGACGGAGCAGTGGAAGTGTTTGGGTGTTTCACCATAAAGTGATCTGCTGCGAAATCGGAGCCCGGCGCCTTTGAACTGAATTTTTGCAAAGTGGGTTTAAAAGCAGAGCCGAGGCTGCGGTCAGAGCAAGTTCTGACCTTTTAAATCCTCCCTGGGGCTTCCGCCCTGACCCTTCCCCGTCTCACCCCGATTCTGGTTCCCTCAGCTGGAGACAGAGGGCATAGCTCACCGGCCCTGTAAGAGCTTAAAACAAGAAACTCCTGCTTAAGCACATTCCAGCCAAATTGGGCTCCCCTCTATTGCCAACTGTGAACATTTAGTCTCTGCTCTCCTGTCTGCCTTATTCATCTTTTCTGCTGCTGGAGTTTCCAACGCGTTTCTGCCTCTCAAATCCCTTGGATGTGCCTTGCTAGGAACCGGCAGGCTCATAATTTAAAAGATAAAAAAAAAAAAAAATTTGGACTCCACTCATCTGCATTCCGTGATGGTTTTGACAGGAACTGGACCCGAGTGAACCTTCACTCCATGAAGAAAAGGCTGGCTAATCACTTTAATGGAGCAAACATCGCAGGGACTGGATTCATCTGGTTTTCAGGTCATGGAGCTGTGATGATGGTTTACACGCCTGTAACAGCACATGCCGTTTCACGCGTGTGCGCGTGCCTGCTACGTCGCTTCAGTCGTGTGTGACTCTGCCACCCCGCGGACTGTAGCCCACCAGGCCCGTCTGTCCATGGGGATTCTGCAAGCAAGAATACCTTGGTGGGTTGCCACGCCTTCCTCTAGGGGATCTTCCCCACCCAGGGATTGAACCCATGTCTCTTAACATCTCCTGCATTGCAAGGAGGGTTCTTTACCACTAGCGCCACCAGGGAAGCCCCATGCTATTTCATACATGTAGCAATAATAGCTGATTTTTTTTTTCAAGAGTGTTGGTTTAGCTATCACGTCCTTAGGTAGTGCAAATGTCATGCCTTTTTTTTTTGCTTTGTTGTTGGGTTTCTGTTTGCCCAGGCATGGTTTCCCCAGAGCCTGTTGCAGCCACGCAGACCTGGGAATGTATAATTATGATCGCATCTCTTCAAAATCCTACGCATCCTGCACTTCAACAGTTCTGAGATGTTGGCGCTCTTACGTAACAAGCCAACCCTAGGTCGAGAGCTTCCTAAAAGAGAAAAAAAGCTTTTCTGAATCAACAAGCAAAAGTGGGCTGTAAATTCCCTAAAGATAACACTGACAGGATAAACAAACATTCCACATTTGGAAACAGACGCACGTGAAATAAAGCCTCAGGTTTGGGGAGACGGTGAACGGTCAGGGACATATATTCTAGTCTGAGAAAAAGAAGTGGAAATTGCAGATCTGTGCGTAAGCTGTAAGGAGCCCGCATGCTGGTGGCAATGCAGTTACCTTTGAGTTAATCGTCGGGAAGATGAAAGAATACAAGAGTGTGGCTTTTGACTTTTAATATGATTTTTCAGTAATAACTCTGTAGGAATAATTTACTAATTCGGGACAAGTGTCTTCCAAAGCCTATTAAGATATAGCTCTGGTAGATTAATTGGCACCATCTCCTCGTGCTTCTCTCTTTAACAAAACGAATAAAAATATTTCTCATGCATGTCATAAATATTAGATAACTTAAAATTGGGTTTTCCCTTATTGTGGGGCTGATATTTTTAGCACGCATCCAAAAAAATGTGACATTGGCTCTTCCAGATATATTTCCTGGGTTCTAGCCTGATAATTAGTCCTTAATTTCACTAGGATTATTTTCCCCAGGCTCCCCAAAAAAGTGCACGCTAATTATGAATTATCCTCACTTGTTCATTAACGCAAGCCCTCAAAGGGCTTCGTTGAGACGACAGTTTATGAACCTGAAACAGGCTCTCCTATGTTCTTAAAATCATTAAGGCTTTCAAAATATTTTACATGCAGAACGTTCCTATGAATTTACAGCAACCTTGCACGTAAGCCGACTCCCGGTCATTTTACCCTTTGTCCCGACCCATCCTTTCAGAATGAGCACAGACAGTCCCGTCTGTAACCACCGAGGCCGTGGAGTGAACGCCTCCCAGCGGGCGATGACATCTGTCCTTTTTGGTGGCTCATCGCCCACCCCGCTCACAGACGGCTGAGACGTAGTCCACCTTGGCATGCAAGACACGTCGAGGTGTGGACAAAGGTGGGGAGCATCGCCTTGGCTGGATGACCCCCCCCCCAAAATGCAGAGCATAAGCCCCTTAGAGTGGGGTCCGTCTGTCTCCACTGCCTTCCCTGGAGGATCCACACGGCTGCCTCTCCCACCCTTCCCTGGGTCCCCAGCAATGTTCAAATGAAGGTGCCTCCTGTTTGGTAGGTTTTCAGAAATAGATCACTGGTGATACACGCACGTGCATACACACACATACACACACAGTGGAATACTACTCAGCCATTAAAAAGAAGGAAACTTGGCCATTTGCAACGAGATGGATGGACTTGGAGGATACTACACCAAGTGAAATTAAGTCAGCCAAAGACTGTTTGATATCACTTATATGTGTAATAGAAAAAATAAATATATAAAGCCCTTGCACTGCAGCCAGAGAGTAGCAACCACTTGCCGCAACTAGAGAAAGCCAAGGCATAGCAACCGAGTCCCAAGCAACCCAAAAAATATATTTGAAATAATTTTTTTTTTTAAGAATTAAAAAACTAGTCCACAGGGCCTGTGAGTCTGTGGCCTCGCACGGCAGGAGGGACTCTGCTCAGCTCAGCTCTTTCTCAGTCGCGTCTGACTCTTTGTGACCCCATGGACTGCAGCACGCCAGGCCTCCCTGTCCATCACCAATTCCCAGAATTTACTCAAACTCATGTCCATTGAGTCGGTGATGCCAACCAACCATCTCATCCTCTGTCGTCCCCTTCTCCTCCTGCCCTCAATCTTTCCCAGCATCAGGGTCTTTTCCAATGAATCAACACTTCCTATCAGGTGGCCAAAGTATTAGAGTTTCAGTTTCAATGGATATTCAGGACTGATTTCCTTTAGGATTGACTGGTTGGACCTCCTTGCAGTCCAAGGGACTCTCAAGAGCCTTCTCCAGCACCACAGTTCAAAAGCATCATTCCTCAGTGCTCAGCTTTCATTATAGTCCAACTCTCACATCCATACATGACTACTAGAAAATCCAAGCTTTGACTAGACAGACCATTGTTGGCAAGGGATGTCTCTGCTTTTTAATATGTTGTCTAGGTTGGTCATAGCTTTCCTTGCAAGGGGCAAGTGTCTTTTAATTTCATGGCTGCAGTCACCATCTGCAGTGATTTTGGAACCCAAAAAAATGAAGTCTGACACTGTTTCCACTGTTTCCCCATCTATTTACCATGAAGTGATGGAACCGGATGCCACAATCTTAGTTTTCTGAATGTAAAACTTTAAGCCAACTTTTTCACTCTCCTCTTTAGATGTCATCAATTACAGATCTGGAGACAGAACCCTTGTCTTGGGTGGTCTGAGCAGGCCCCTGGAGTCCCAAGGACCCTTGTAAGAGAAAGGCAGGAAAGTCAGGAGCGGAAAAGGAGATGTGAGCCTGGAAGAAGAGGTCCGAGTCAGGATGGTGATGCTGCTTCACTTTTGGCTTTGAAGATGCAGAGAGGGGCCAGGAGCCAAGGAAAGCAGGGGCCCTCTAGGACCTGGAAGAGACAGAAAAACAAGAGGGTCCACACACACCGCCCCCCCGCCCCACCCAGAGCCTGGAGAAGGACCTGGCCCTGCCAACAACCTGTTTCAGACTCCTGACCTCTAGCCTGGTGAGAGCTTCAGCGTGTGTTGCTTTAAAGCTCTTTCAGCTTGTGGTAATGATAGCAGCCACGGGCGACCGATGCGGGGAGGATTAAGGACCAGTGATGCACCATGCAGGAAGGAAAGAATGCCCAAGGAGGAGTGGAGGTTATTCCTGCCTTCTACGCACCACCTCTCTCCCCCGGGGGCCACTGGACGGAGGCAGGGCACCCAGGTGGGCGTGGAGTCCCAGGAGGGAGGGGGCTCACTCACTGCTTCCTCAGGCCAGCCCTGGAAACCTGCCTGCTTGTAGCTTTCACCTCTTGGGGTTCGATGTGCTAGAACTTCTCGGTCTCCATCATCTCCTCTTTGGGAGGCCAATTCCAGAAGAGCGCTTGTTGCTCAGTCGAGTCCATTCTCTGAAGTTTCCTTGGGAAGAGGGCATGGCAACTCACTCCCGTATTCTTGCCTGGAGAATCTCCATGGACAGAGGAGCTGAAGGGGTACAGTCCATAAGCACACAGTGTCAATCAAAGGGCAGACTAGCCTGGGTGGGCCTGGCCTAATCAGTGGTGTCAATCAAAAGGCAGGCTAGCCAGGGTGGGTCTGGCTTAATCCATGGTGTCAATCAAAAAGCAGGCCAGCCTTGGTGGGCCTGGACTAATCAGTGCTGTCAATCAAAAGCCAGGGTACCCGGAGTGTGCCTGGTCTAATCATGGTCTCCATCAAACCATGGAGGTAGCTTAGTTGGGCCTGGCTTAATCAGTGATGTTGATCAAAATGTAGACTAGCCAAGGTGGGCATAGCATAAAGAGTGGCATCAGTCAAAGGGCAAACAAGCCTGGGTGAGCCTGGCCTTATACGTGCTGTCTATTGAAACACAGGCTACTCTGGGTGGGACTGGCCTAATCCGTGGTTTCCATCAAAAGGCAGGCTAACCTGGGTGGGCCTGGCCTAATCTGTGGTGTCAGTCAACAGGCAGCCTAGCCTGGGTGGGACTGACCGAAACCGCAGTGTGAATTGTAATACCATGGGTGGGCCTGACCTAATGCGTAATGGTTTCGCCAGGATTCATAAAGATCAGACTGGCAGGAAGACCACCAAACAGTGACCATGACCTATTTTTGGCGCAAGTTTGGTTTGGGTAAGTGCTTTGGAGCTTTTCTCGACCCAACCACTGAGCTGGTCGTCACCAATTTGGTGTGGTGTTGATCAAAAGGCAGGCTGGCCAGAGTGGGCCTGGCCTAATCCTTGGTCTCCATGACACAGCAGGGTAGCATGGGTGGGCCTGACTTAATCAGTGGTATCCATCAAGTGGCAGGCTAGCATGGGTGGGCCTGGCCTAATCAGTGGTATTGATCAAAAGGCAGGCTAGCCTGGGTGGGCATCACCTAATCAGTGTGTCAATCAAAAGGCAGGGTAGCCTGGGTAAGCCTGACCTAATCTGTGGTGTCGAGCAAACGTCAGGCTAGCTTGGTTTGGCCTAAATTAGCACGTGGTGTCGATCAAAAGGAAGGCTAGCCAGGATGGGCCTGGCCCAATCCATGGTGCCAATCAAAAGGTAGGCTAGCCTGGGTGGGCCTGGTCTAATTGTGGTTTCCATGAAATGGCAGGTAGCTTAGGTGGGCCTGGCCTAATCAGGGTGTAAATAAAAAGTCAGCCTACCCTGTGTGGGCCTGGCCTAATCCCTCATCTCCATCAAATGGGAGACTGGCCTGCATCAAATAAAGGGTGTCAAAAAAATGCTGGGTAGCCTGGGTGGGCGGACCTAATCTGTGTTGTCAGTCAAAAAGCAGACAGGCCTGGGTGGGCCTTGCATAATCTGTAGTGTCAATCAGAATGTAGACTCCCCTGGGTGGGCATAGCATAATCAGTGTTTCAGTCAAAAGGCAAACAAGCTGAAGTGGGCCTGGTGTCAATTGAAACAGGCTACCCTGGGTGGTCCTGGCCTAATCAGTTGAGTGATCAAAAGGCAGGCTAGCCTGAGGGGGCCTAGCATAATCCATGGTGTCAATCAAAAAGCAGGCTAGCCTGGGTGGGCCTGGTGTAATCTGTGGTGTCCATCAAACAGGAGGCTAGCATGGGTGGGCCTGGCCTAATCAGTGATGTCAGTCAAAAAGCAGGCTATCCTGAGTAGGCCTGGACTAATCCGTGGTCTCCAACAAATGGGAGGTTATCCTGGGTCGTACTAGCCTAATCCATGGGGTCAATCAAAAGGCAGGCCAGCCTGAGTGGGCCTCGCCTATTCCTTGGTCTGCATGAAACAGCAGGGTAGCATGGGTGGGCCTGACTTAATCAGTGGTTTCCATCATTGGAAGGCTATCTTGGGTGGGCCTGGCCTAATCTGTGGTATCAGATCAAAAGCCAGGCAACCCTTGGTGGGCCTGGTCTAGTCCATGGTCTCCATCGAAAGGGAGGATAGGCTGGGTGGGCTGCTATAATCCATAGTGTCCATCAAAAGGCAGGATAGCCTGGGTGAGCCTGGCCTAAACAGTGGTGTTGATCTAAAGGCAGGTAGGACTGAGTGGACCAGGCCTAATCCTGGGTCTCCATCACATGGGGTCTAGCCTTGGAGGGCCTGGCCTCATCCGTGGTGTCAATCAAAAGGCAGGCTACCCAGGGTGATCCTGGCCTAATCCGTGGTATCTATCAGAGGGCAGGCCAGCCTGGGTGAGCCTGGCCTAAACAGTGGTGTCAATCAAAAAGAAGGCTAGGCTGAGTGGGCCTGGTCTCACCCATGGTGTCAGTCAAAAGGCAGGCTTGCCTGGGTGAGCATGGTCTAATCCATCATGTCGATCAAAAGTCATCTAGCCAGGGAGGGTGTGGCCGAATCAGGGGTGTCAATCAAAACACAGGTTACCCTGAGTGGGCCTGGCCTAATCCGTGGTCACCCTCAAGAGGCAGGCAGGTCTGGGTGGGCCTGGCCTAATCAGCAGTGTCAGTCTAAAGTCAGGCTAGCCTGAGTGAGCCTGGTCTAATCATGGTCTCCATCAAACAGCAGGCTAGCATAGGTGGGCCTGGCCTAATGCATGGTTTTGATCAAAGGCAGACCAGCCTGGTGAGCCCGGCCTAATCTGTGGTGTCATTCAAAAGGCAAGCTAGACTTGGTGGGCCTGACCTTTTCAGTGATGTGAATCAGCAGTCAGGCTACCTTGGGTGGGCCTGGCCTAATCCATGGTCTCTATCAAACGGGAGGCTAGCCTGGGTAGGCCTATCATAATCCATGGTGTCAATGAAAAGTCAGGCTAGCCTGTGTGGGCGTGGCCTAATCACTGGTGTCAATCAAGAGGTAGGATATCTTGGATGGAAGTGACCTAATCAGCGGTGTCAATCAAAAGGCAGGCAAGCCTGGGTGGGCCTGGCCTAATCCATGGTGTTAATCAAAAGGCAGAGAGGCCTGGGTGGGCCTGGCCTATTCAGTGGTATTGATCAAAAGTCAGGCAACACTTGGTGGGCCTGGCCCAATCTGTGGTCTCCATCAATCAGGAGGCTACCCTTGGTAGGCCTGTCATAATCCATGGTGCCTTCAAAAAGCAGGCTAGCCTGGATGGGCCTGGCCTAATCCATGGTTTCCATCAAAAGGCAGACCAGCCTGAGTGGGCCTGGCCTAATCCGTGGTCAGTCAACAGGCAGCCTAGCCTGAGTGGGACTGACCTAATGCGTGGTGTCAATCAAAAGCCAGGCTAGCCTGATTGGGCCTGGTCTAATCGTGGTCTCGTCAATGGCAGGTAGCTTCGGTGGACCTGGCCTAATCAGTGGAGTGGATCAAAAGGCAGGTTAGCCTTGGTCAACCTGGCCTAATGCATTGTGTTGATCAAAAGGCATGTTAGCCTGGGTGGGCCTGGCCTAATCCTTGGTCTCCATGAAACAGCAGGGTAGCATGGTTGGGTCTGACATAATCAGTGGTATCCACCAAGTGCCAAGATAGCATGGGTAGGCCTGGCCTAATCAATGGTGTCAATCAAAAGGTAGGCTAGCCTGGGTGCGCTTGCCCTAAACTGTGGTGTTTGTCAAAAGGCAGACTAGCCTGGGTGGGCTTGCCCTAATCAGTGTTGTCAACCAAAAATCAGGCCACCCCGGGTGGGCCTGGCCTAATCAGTGATATCGATTAAAAGGCAGGCTAGCCTGAGTGGTCCAGACCTAATCCTAGGTCTCCATGAAACCTCAGGGTTGCATGGGTGGGCCTGTCTTAATCAGTGGTGTGGATCAAAATGCAGGCTAGCCTGGGTGGGCCTGGCCTAATCAATGGTGTCCATCAAAAGGCAGGCTAGCCTGAGTGACCAGGCCTAATCCTTACTCTCCATGAAACGTCAGGCTAGCCTGTGTGGTCCTGGCCAAATCATTGGTGTCCATCAAAAGGCAGGCTAGCCTGAGTGGGCCAGGCCTAATCCTTGGTCTCCAAGAAACAGCAGGCTAGTCTGAGAGGGCCTGACCTCATCTGTGGTTTCCATCAAGTGGCAGGCTACCACGGGTGGGCCTGGACTAATCCGTGGTAACAATCAAATGTCAGGCTAGCTTGGTTGGCCTAAATTAGCACGTAGTGTCAATCAAAAGACAGGCTAGCTTGAGAGGGTCTCCTGTGATCCATTGTATCGATCAAGAGGCAGGCAGGTCAGGGTGGGTCTGGCCTAATCCATGTTGTCAATCAACAGGCAGAGTGCCCCGGGTTCACTTCAGTTCAGTCGCTCAGTCGTGTCCGACTCTTTGCGTCCCCATGAATCGTAAAACGCCAGGCCTCCCTGTCCATCATTAAGTCCCGGAGTTTATTCAAACCCATGTCCATCGAGTCGGTGATGCCATCCAACCAACTCGTCCTCTGTCATCCCCTCTCCTCCTGCCCCCAATCAGTCCCAGCATCAGGGTCTTTTGCAATGAGTCAACTCGTGGCATGAGGTGGCCAAAGTACTGGAGTGTCAGCTTCAGCATCAGTCCTTCCAATGAACACCCAGGACTGATTTCCTTTAAGATGGACTGGTTGGATCTCCTTGCAGTCCACGGGACTCTCAAGAGTCTTCTCCAACACCATAGTTCAAAAGCATCAATTTTTCGGCACTCAGCTTTCTTCACAGTCCAACTCTCACATTCATACATGACCACTGGAAAAACCATAGCCTTGACCAGACGGACCTTTGTTGGCAAAGTAATGTGCGGGCCTGGCCTAATCCATGGTGTCAATCAAAAGTCAGACTAGCCTGGGAGAGCCTAGCATAATGAGTGGTGTCAGTCAAAAGGCAATCTAGCCTGGTTGGGCCTGGTCTAATTACTGGTGTCAATCAAAGTGTAGGCTTGCCTGGGTGGGTGGGTCTGGCCTAATCAGTGCTGTTGATCAAAATAAGGCTACCCTGGGTAGGCCTGCCTGATGAGTGGTGTCAAGCAAAAGGCAGACCACATGGGTGGGCCTGGCCTAATCTGTGCTGTTGATCCAAATAAGGCTACCCTGGGTAGGCCTGCCTGATGAGTGGTGTCAAGCAAAAGGCAGACCACATGGGTGGGCCTGGCCTAATCTGTGCTGTTGATCAAAAGGCAGTCTAGCCTGGCCTAACCCATGATTTCAGTCAAAAGACAGGCTATCCTGAGTAGGCCTGGCCTAATCCGTGGTCTCCATCAAAGGGAAGGCTATCCTGGGTGGGACTAGCGTAATCACTGTTGTCAATCAAAAGGCAGGCTAGCCTGGGTGGACCTGGCCTACTCAGTGGTGTAGATGAAAAGTCAGGCTACCCAGGGTGGGCCTGGCCTAATCCATTGTCTCCATCAAATGGGGAAGCTACCCTGGGTGGGCCTGGCATAATCCATGTTGTCAGTCAAAATCACACTAGCCTGGGTGGGCCTGGCCTAATCAGTGGTGTTGATCAACAGCTAGTGAAGCCTGGTTGTGCCTAGCCTTATCCATGGTGTCAATCAAGAGGTAGGCTAACCTGAGTGGGCCTGGCTTAACACGAGGTGTCGATCAAAAAGCAGGCTAGCCCTGGTACACCTGGCCTTATCCATTGTCTCCATCAAATGGCAGTCTACCCTGGGTGGGCCTGGCCTAATCCATGGTCTCCATCAACTGGGAAGCTAGCCTGGGTGGGCCTGGCCTAATCAGTGTTGCTGATCAAAAGGCACACTATCGTGAGTGGGTCTGGCCTAATCTGTGGTGTTGATCAATAGGCAATCTAGCCACAGTGGGCCTGGCCTAATCATTAGTGTTGAACAAGGGCAGGATACCTTGGGTGGGCCTGGCCTAATCAGTGGTGTGATCCAAAGGCAGGCTAGCTTGAGTGGGCCTGGTCTAATCCATGGTCTCAATCACAAGGAGGGCTAGCCTGAGTGGGCCTGGCATAATCCATGTTGTCAGTCAAAATCACACTAGCCTGGGTGGGCCTGGCCTAATCAGTGGTGTTGATCAACAGCTAGTGAAGCCTGGTTGTGCCTAGCCTTATCCATGGTGTCAATCAAGAGGTAGGCTAACCTGAGTGGGCCTGGCTTAACACGAGGTGTCGATCAAAAAGCAGGCTAGCCCTGGTACACCTGGCCTTATCCATTGTCTCCATCAAATGGCAGTCTACCCTGGGTGGGCCTGGCCTAATCCATGGTCTCCATCAACTGGGAAGCTAGCCTGGGTGGGCCTGGCCTAATCAGTGTTGCTGATCAAAAGGCACACTATCGTGAGTGGGTCTGGCCTAATCTGTGGTGTTGATCAATAGGCAATCTAGCCACAGTGGGCCTGGCCTAATCATTAGTGTTGAACAAGGGCAGGATACCTTGGGTGGGCCTGGCCTAATCAGTGGTGTGATCCAAAGGCAGGCTAGCTTGAGTGGGCCTGGTCTAATCCATGGTCTCAATCACAAGGAGGGCTAGCCTGAGTGGGCCTGGCATAATCCATGGTGTCAATCAAGAGGTAGGATATAGGATGTGAGGGCGATCTGGTTGCGACATCTGTCACCCCATTGATCGCCAGGGTTGATTCGGCTGATCTGGCTGGCTAGGCGGGTGTCCCCTTCCTCCCTCACTGCTCCATGTGCATCCCTCCCGAAGCTGCGTGCTCGGTCAAAGAGAACGACCATCCCCGATAGAGGAGGACCGGTCTTCGGTCAAGGGTATACAAGTAGCTGCGTTCCCCTACTAGAACCTCCAAACAAGCTCTCAAGAGGCAGGATATACTGGGTGGGCGTTGCCTAATCAGTGGTGTAGATCAAAAGGCAGTCTTGCCTGGGTGTACCTGGGCTAATCCATGGTCTCAATGAAATGGCCGGCTATCCTAGGTCGGCCTGGCCTAATGCGTGTTGTCAATCAAAAGGCAAGCTAGCCTGTGTGGGCCTGTCCAAATCCCTGGTCTCAATCAAATGGTGGGCTAGCCTGGGTAGGCCTGGCCTAAACGATGGTGTCAATCAAAAGGCAGGCAAGCCTGGGTGGGCCTGGTCTAATCAGTGGTGTCATCAAAAGCTAGGGAAGCCTGGTTGGGCCTGGCATAATCAGTGGTGTCAATGAAGAGGAGGGCTAGCTAGAGTGGACCTGTTCTAATCCATGGTGACAATCAAAAGGCAGGCTCCTCTGGGTGGGCCTGGCCTAATCAGTGGTGTTGATCAAAGGCAGGCTGGCCTGTGTGGGCCTGGTATAATCCTTGGTCTCCATGAAACCTCAGGATAGCCTGGTTGTGCCTGGCCTAATCCATGGTTTCAATCAATATTCAGGCTACCCGGTGTGGGCCTGGCCTAATCCATAGTCTCCATCAAACATGAGGGTAGCTCAGGTGGGCCTGCCCTAATCCATGGTGTCAATCAAAAGATTGGCTAGGCTGGGTGGCCTTGCCTAATCAGTGGTGTTGATCAAAAGGCAGGCTAGGCTGAGTGAGCCTGGTCTTATCCTTGGTAGCCATGAATTGGTACACTAGCTGGGGTGGGCCTGGCCTAATCAGGGGTGATAATCAAAAATCAGGCTACTGTATTTGGTCCTGTCCTAAAGTGTGGTCTCTATCACATGGGAGACTAGCCTGGGTGGGCCTGGCATAATCCCTGTTGTCAATCAAAAGTCAGACTAGCCTGGGCGGGCCTGGCCTAATCTGTGGTCTCCATCATAAATTAGGCTAGACAGGGTGGGCCTGGCCTAATCCTTGGTTTCAATCAAAAAGCAAGCTAGCTTGGCTGGGCCTGGCTTAATCAGTCTTGTCAATCTAAAGGCAGGCTAGCCTTAGTGGGTCTGGTCTAATCCTGGTCTCCATCAAATGGCAGGCTAGCCTGGGGGGACCACTCTAATCCATGGTGTCAATCAAAAGGCAGGCTCCCTGGGGTGGCCCTGGCATAAACCATGGTGTCAATCAAAAACCAGGATAGCCTTGCTGGGCCTGGCCTACTTAGTGGTGTCGATGAAAAGGCAGGCTAGCCTGAGAGGCCCTGGTCTAATCGTGGTCTCCATCAAACAGCAGGCTAGAACAGGTGGGCCTGGCCTAATCAGTGCTGTCAATCAAAAGGCAGGCTGCCCTGGGTGGGCCTGGCCTAATCAGTGGTGTCAATCAAAAGGCAAGCTGCCCTGGGTGGGCCTGGCCTAATCAGTGCTAAGGGTCAAAATCCAGGCTAGCCTGACTGGCTTGGTCCAATCCAGGTCTCCATCAAATGGCAGGTATCTTAGGTGGGCCTGGCCTAATCAGTGGTGTCGACCAAACCAAAGTAGGCTAGCCTGGTGGGTCTAGGCTAATCCGTGGTGTCAATCAAAGCAAACTCTTCCCTGGGCGGGCCTGGTCTAATCCATGATGTCAATCAAAATCAGGCTAGCCAGAGTGGGCCTATTCTAACCAGTGGTGTCGATCAAAAAACAGTCTACCCTGAGAGGGTCCAACGGCAGGCTACCTGTGTGGGCCTGGCCTAATCCATAGTCTCCATCAAACATGAGGGTAGCTCAGGTGGGCCTGCCCTAATCCATGGTGTCAATCAAAAGATTGGCTAGGCTGGGTGGCCTGGCCTAATCAGTGGTGTCAATCAAAAAGCAGTCTAACCTAGGTGTGGCTGGCATACACCCTGGTGTCAATCAAAAGTTAGCCTAGTCTGAGTGGGTCTGGTCTAATCTGTGGTCTCCATCACACAGGAGGCTAGCCTGGGTGGGCCTGGCATAATCCATGGTATCAGTCAAAAGGTAGGCTAGCCTGAGTGGGCCTACCCTAATCCTTGGTCTCCATGACATGTTAGGGAAGCAATGGTGGGCCTGGCCTAATCCGTGGTGTATGATCAAAAGGCAGGTTTGCCTGGGTGGGCCTCACCTAATCCATGGTCTCCATTAAAAAGAAGGAAATCCTGGGTGGGCCTGGCATAATCAGTTGCGTCAATCAAAAGGCAGGCTATCCTTGTTGGGCCTGGCCTAATCAGTGGTATTGATCAATAGCCAGGCTAGCCTGAGTGGACCTGGTCTAATCCCGGTCTCCATCAAACTGCAGGCAAGCCATGGTGGGCCTGGCCTAATCAGTAGTGTCGATCAAAAGACAGGCTAGCCTGAAAAGCCTGGTCTAATCCTTGGTCTTCATGAAATGGCCTTGTAGCATGGGTGGGCTTGAGTTAATCAGTGTGTTGATCAAAGGTCAGGCTATCCTGAGTGGGCCTGGTTTAATCTGTGGTTTCAGTCAAGTGTCAGGCTAGCGTGGGTGGGCTTTGCCTAATCCGTGGTGTTGATCAAAAGTCAGGATAGCCTGGGTGGGCCTGTCCTTATCCGTGGTGTCAGCTGAAATGCAGGGTATCCTGGGTGGTCCTGGCCTAATGCGTGGTGACGATCAAAAGGCAGGCTAGCCTGTGTGGGCCTCGTGTAATCGTGGTCTCCATCAAAGGCTGGTGGCTTAGGTGGGCCTGGAGTAATCAGTGGTTTCAATGAAAAGGCAGGCAAGCCTGGGTGGGCCTGGCCTTATCCATGGTGTCAATCAAAACTAGGCTACTGGAGTGGGCCTAGTCAAATCTGCGGTTCACTCAAAAGGCAGGTTAGCCTGGGTGGACCAGGCCTATTCCATGGTGTCAATCAAAAGGCAGGCTAGCCTGGGTGAGCCTGGCCTAGTCTATGGTGTCAATCAAAAGGCAGGCTAGCCTGGGTGGGCCAGGCCTATTCCATGGTGTCAATCAAAACGCAAGCTAGCCTGGGTGGGCCTGGCCTAATCAATGGAAGGGTCAAAAGGCAGGCTATCCTGAGTAGGCCAGGCCTAATCCGTGGTCTGCATCAAGCAAAAGGTTGTTTAGGCGAACCTTGCTTAATCAGTGGTGTCAATCAAATGGCAGGCAAGCGTGGGTGGGCCTGGCCTAATCAGTGGTGTTGATCAAAAGTTTAGACTCGCTTAGGTGGGCATAGCATGAATAGTGGTGTTAGTCAAAAGGCAAACAAGCCTCGATGGACCTGGCTTATGTATGGTGTCAACTGAAACGCAGGCTACCCAGGGTTGGCAGGGCCAAATGCATGGTGTCAATAAAAAGGCAAACAGCCTGGGTTGATCAACAGGCAGTCTAGCCTGGGTGAGCTAGTACACTCCCAGAGTTTACTAAAACTCATGTCCATTGAGTTGGTGATGCCATCCAACCATCTCATCCTGTCATTGCCTTCTCCTCCTGCCCTCAATCTTTCCAGCATCAGGGTCTTTTCCAATGAGTCAGTTCTTCGCATCAGGTAGCCAAACTATCGGAATTTCAGCTTCAACATCAGTCTTTTCAATGGTATTCAGGACTGATTTCCTTTAGGATGGACTGGTTGGATCTCGTTGCAGTCCAAGGGACTCTCAAGAGTCTTCTCCAACACCACAGTTCGAAAGCATCAATTCTTCAGTGCTCAGCTTTCTTTATAACTTAACTCTCATATCCATACATGACTACTGGAAAAACCAAACTTATCCTAAACTTATCCATGGCCTAATCCATGGATTCAGTCAAGAGGTAGGCTATCCTGGGTGGGCGTGGCCTAATCAGTGGTACTGATGAAAAGGCAGACCACCCTGTGTGCGCCTGGCCTAGTCAGTGGAGTGGATGAAAAGGAAGGCTAGCTTGAGTGGGCCTGTTCTTATCCATGGTGTCAATCAAAAGGTAGGCTTGCCTGGGTGAGCCTGGCCTAATGCATGGAGTCCATCAGAAGGCAGACCAGCCTGGGTGGGCCTGGCCTAATCCATGGTGTCCATCGTAAGGCAGGCTATCAAGATGGACCCAGCCTAATCCGTAGTGTCAATCAAAAGGCAGGCCAGCCTGGGTGGACTTGAACTAATAAGTGGTGTTGATCAAAAGGAGGGTAGCCTGAATGGGCCTGGCCTAATCCATTGTGTGAATCAAAATATAGACAGGCCTGGGTGGGCCTGGCCTAATCAGTGGTTGCAATAAAAAATCAGGCTACTTTTGGTGGGCCTGGCCTAATCCGTGGTCTCCATCACATGGGGGC
Organism: Cervus canadensis; assembly: GCF_019320065.1. Classification (NCBI taxonomy): domain Eukaryota; kingdom Metazoa; phylum Chordata; class Mammalia; order Artiodactyla; family Cervidae; genus Cervus; species Cervus canadensis. The sequence goes on from NC_057419.1 coordinate 11,867,027, forward strand.
TAGCCTTGGTGGGGCTGGCTTAATCCATGGTGTCAATCAAAAGGCAGGCTAGCCTGGGTGGGCCTGGCCTAATCAGTGGTGTCAATTGAAAAACAGGCTATTGTGGGTGGGCCTGACCTAATGCATGGTGTTGATCGAAAGCCAGGATAGCCTGAGCGGGCCTCGTGTAGTCGTGGTTTCCATCAACGACAGGTAGTTTAGGTGAGCCTGGAGTAATCAGTGGTTTCGAAAAAGGTAGACAAGCCTGGGTTGCCTAGGCCTTATGCATGATGTCGATCAAATGGGAGGCTAGCCTAGGAAGGCCTAGGCTAATCCATATTGTTGATCAAAAAGCAGGCTAGCCTTGGTGGGCCTGGCCTAATCAGTGGTATCAATCAAAAACCAGGCTAGCCTGACTGCGCTTGGTCTAATCGTGGTCTCCATCAATGGCAGGTATCTTATGTGGGCCTGGCCTAAGCAGTGGTGTCAATCAAAAAGAAGGCTAGGTTGATTGGGCCTGGTCTCACCCATGGTGTCAATCAAAAGACAGGCTTGCCTGGGTGAACCTGGTCTAATCCATGATGTCAATCAAAAGTCACTCTAGCCAGGGAGGGTGTGGCCTAATCAGTCGTGTCAATCAAAACACAGGCTACCCTGAGTGGGCCTGGCCTAATCCGTGGTCTCCCTCAAGAGGCAGGCAGGTCTGGGTGGGCCTGGCCTAATCAGCAGTGTCAGTCTAAAGGCAGGCTAGCCTGAGTGGGCCTGGTCTAATCTGGTCTCCATCAGGCAGGCTAGCATAGGCGGGCCTGGCCTAATCTGTGGTGTTGATCAAAAGGCAAGCTAGTCCTGGTGCGCCTGGCCTTAACAGTGGTGTTGATCGAAAGGCAGGCTAGAAGGAGTGAGCGTGCCCTAATGAGTGGTGTCAATCAAAAGGCAGGCTAGCTGGGCGGGCCTGGCGTAATACATGGTGTCAATTGAACCAAAGGCTACCCTGGGTGGGCCTGGCCTTATGCATGGTTTTGATCAAAGGCAGACCAGCCTGGTGGGCCAGGCCTAATCCGTGTGTCATTCAAAAGGCAAGCTAGCCTTGGTGGGCCTGACCTTTTCAGTGGTGTGAATCAGCAGTCAGGCTACCTTTGGTGGGCCTGGCCTAATCCGTGGTCTCCATCAAATGGGAGGCTAGCCTGGGAAGGCCTATCATAATCCATGGTGTCAATGAAAAGTCAGGCTAGCCTGTGTGGGCGTGGCCTAATCACTGGTGTCAGTCAAGAGGTAGGATAACCTGGATGGAAGTGACCTAATCAGTGGTGACCTAATCTAAAGGCAGTCTGACATGGGTGGGCCTGGTCTAATCAGTGATGTCCATCAAAAGCTAGTGAAGCCTGGTTTCACCTGGCCTAATCCAGGGTGCCAATCAAAAGGCAGGCTAGCTTGACTGGGCCTGGCCTAATCCATGGTATTGATCAAAGGCACTCTTGCCTGGGTTTCCCTGGCCTAATCAGTGGTGTCCATCAAAAGCTAGTGTATCCTGGGTGGACCTGGCCTAATCCATGATGTCAATCAAGAGGTAGCCTCTCCTGGGTGGGTGTGGCCTAATCAGTGGTGTCAATCAAAACGCAAGCTAGCTTCAGTGTGCCTGGTTTAATCCATGGTGTCAATCAAAAGACAGGCAAGCCTGGGTGGGCCGGGCCTTATCAGTGGTGTAAATCAAAAGGCAGGTTACTCTGGGTGGACCTCACCTAATCCATGGTCTCCATAAAACTGGAGGAAAGCCTGGATGGGCCTGGCATTATCAGTGGTGTCGATCAAAAGGCAGGCTAACCTGGGTAGGCCTGGCCTAATTCATGGTGTCGATCAAAAAGCAGGCTCTCCTTGGTAGGCCTGGCCTAATCAGTGGTATCGATCAAAAGCCAGGCTAGCCTGAGTGGGCCTGGTCTAATCCTGGTCTTGATGAAACCGCAGTCTAGCCATTGTGGGCCTGGCCTAATCAGTGGTGTCAATCAAGAGACAGGCTAGCCCAAAAAGCCTAGCCTAAGCCTTGGTATTCGTGAAACAGCCTTGTAGCATGGGTGGGCCTGAGTTAATCAGTTGTGTCAATCAAAAGGCAGGTTATCCTGAGTGGTCCTGACCTACTGGATTCAGTGAAGCAGCAGGCTAGCGTGGGTGGGCCTGGTCTAATCCGTGGTGTCGATCAAAAGTCAGTATAGCCTGGGTGAGCCTGTCCTTATCCGTGGTGTCAACTGAAACGCAGGTGTCCTGGATGGTCCTGGCCTAATGCAAGGTGTCGATCAAAAGGCAGACCAGCCTGAGTGGGCCTGACCTAATCCGTGGTGTCAATTGAAACACAGGCTACCAAGGGTGGGCCTGACGTAATACGTGGTGTTGATCAAAAGGGAGGCTAACTGGGATGGACCTGGCCGAATCCATGGTGTCAATCAAAAGGCAGGCTAGTTTGAGAGGCCCTCGAGTGATCCATGGTATTGATCAAAAGGCAGGCAGGTTGGGGTGGACCTGGCCTATCCATGTTGTCAATCAACAGGCAGACCACCCTGGGATCAGTTCAGTTCAGTTCAGTCGCTCAGTCATGTCAGCCTCTTTGTGACCCCATGAATCACAGCACTCCAGGCCTCCCTATCCATCACAAACTCCCGGAGTTTACTCAAACCCATGTCCATCGAGTCAGTGATGCCATCCAACCAACTCGTCCTCTGTCATCCCCTCTCCTCCTGCCCCCAATCCATCCCAGCATCAGGGTCTTTTCCGATGAGTCAACTCTTCGCATGAGGTGGCCAAAGTACTGGAGTTTCAGCTTCAGCATCAGTCCTTCCAATGAACACCCAGGACTGATCTTTAGGATGGACGGGTTGGATCTCCTTGCAGTCCACGGGACTCTCAAGAATCTTCTCCAACACCATAGTTCAAAAGCATCAATTTTTCAGCACTCAGCTTTCTTCACAGTCCAACTCTCACATTCATACATGACCACTGGAAAAACCATAGCCTTGACCAGACGGACCTCTGTTGGCAAAGTAATGTGCGGGCCTAGCCTAATCCATGGTGCCAATCAAAAGTCAGACTAACCTGGGTGGGCCTAGCATAATGAGTGGTGTCAGTAAAAAGGCCAACAAGCCTGGGTGGGCCTTGCCTAATGCATAGACTCAATCAAAAGTCACTCTAGCCAGGGAGGGTGTGGCCAAATCAGCTGTGTCAATCAAAATGCAGGCTACCCTGAGTGGATCTGACCTAATCTGAGGTCTCCATTAACCGGCAGGCTAGCCTGGGTTGGCCTGGCCTAAACAGTAGTGTTGATCAAAAGGAAGCCTAGGCTGACTGGGCATGGCCTCATCCATGGTGTCAATCAAAAGGGAGGCTGCCTGGGTGGGCGTGGCCTAATGGGTGGTGTGGATCAAAAGTCAGGCTAGTCTGGGTGGGCGGGGCCTAATCAGTGGTCTCAATCAAGCAATACTGTAGACTGGGTTGGCCTGGCCCCTATCATGGTGTCAGTCAAGAGGTAGGCCATCCTGGGTGGGCGTAACCTAATCTATGGTGTCAATCAAGAGGTAGGCTCTCCTGGGTGGGTGTGGTCTCATCAGTGGTGTCACTCAAAAGGCAGTCTTGCCTGGGTGGGCCTGGCCTAGTCCGTGCTGTCAATCAAGGGGTAGGCTATCCTGGGTGGGCTTCCAGAATCAGTGGTATCAATTCAAGGCAGGCTAGCCAGGGTGGCCCTGTCCTAATCCACGATGTCAATCACAGGTCAGCAATCCTGGGTGGGCATGGCCTAATCAGTGTTGTGAATCAAAATTCAGGCTAGCTTGAGGTTCCTGGTCTAATCTGTGGAGTCAATCAAAGGCAGGCTTGCCTGGGTTGCCCTGTTCTTATGTGTGATGTTGATCAAAAGGGAGGTTAGCCTGGGAAGGCCTAGGCTAATCCGTAGGCCTACGCTAGCCTTGGTAGGCCTGGCCTAATCAGTGGTATCGATCAAAAGCCAGGCTAGCCTGAGTGCGCTTGGTCTAATCTGGTCTCCATCAATGGCAGGTATCTTAGGTGGGCCTGGCCTAAGCTGTGGTTTCAATCAATAGCTAGTGAAGCCTGTCTGGGCCTGGCCTAATCCATGCTGTCAATCAAGAGGCAGGCTAGCCTGGTTGTTCATGACCTAATCCATGATGTCATCAAAAGGTAAACAAGCCTGGATGGGCCTGGCGTTATCCTGTTGTCAATTGAAATGCAGGCTACCCTGGATGAGCCCGGCCTGATGTGTGATGTCAATCAAAAGGCTGACAAGCCTGGGTGAGCTTGGACTAAACAGTGGTGTCAATGAAAAGGCAGGCTAGCCTGAGTGGACCTGGTCTAATTATGGTCTCCATCAAAAGGCAGGCTAGCATAGATGGGCCTGGCCTATTCAGTGGTGTTGATCAAAAGTCAAGCTGCCCTGGGTGGGCCTGGGCTAATCCATGGTATCAATCAAAAAGCAGGCCAGCTTTGGTGGGCCTGGCCTAATCCTTGGTGTCAATCAAAAGGCAGCCTATCCTGGGTGGACCTGACCTAAACTGCAGTGTCAATTGAAATGGGCTACAGTGGGTTGGCCTGACCTAATGCATGGTGTCGATCAAAAGCCAGGCTAGCCTGAGTGGGCCTAGTCTAATTGTGTTCTCCATCACCGGCAGGTAGCTTAGGTAGGCCTGTCCTAATTTGGTGTTGATCAAAAAGCCAGCTTGCCCTGGTGCATCTGGCCTTATCCTCATCAAATGGTCCTCTTCAAATGGCAGGCTACCCTGGGTGGGCCTGGCCTAATCCATGCTGTCTATCAAAAGCCAGGCTAGCCAGAGTGTTCCTGGCCTAATCAGCGGTGTTCATCAAAAGACAGGCTAGCCAGGGTGGGCCTGGCCTAATCAGTGTTGTCGATCAAAAGGCACACTATCCTGAGTGGGCTTGGCCTAACCCGTGGTGTTGATCAAAAGGCAATCTAGCCATGGTGGGCCTGGCCTAATCATTGGTGTTGAACAAAGGGCAGGATACCCTGGGTGGGCCTGGCCTAATCAGTGGTCTCAATCACAAGGAGGGCTAGCCTGAGTGGGCCTGGCTTAATCCTTGGTGTCAATCAAGAGGTAGGATATACTGGGTGGGTGTTGCCTAATCATTGGTGTCCGATCAAAAGGCAGTCTTGCCTGGGTGTCCCTGGGCTAATCCATGATCTCAATGAAATGGCCAGCTATCCTAGGTCGCCCTGGCCTAATGTGTGTTGTCAATCAAAAGGCAAGCTAGCCTGTGTGGGCCTGTCCAAATCCCTGGTCTCAATCAAATGGTGGGCTAGCCTGGGTAGGCCTGGCCTAAATGATGTTGTCAATCAAAAGGCAGGCAAGCCTGTGTGCACCTGGTCTAATCAGTGGTGTCATCAAAAGCTAGGGAAGCCTGGTTGGGCCTGGCATAATCAGTGGTGTCAATGAAGAGGAGGGCTAGCTAGAGTGGGCCTGTTCTAATCCATGGTGTCAATCAAAAGGCAGTCTCCTCTGGGTGGGCCTGGCCTAACCAGTGGTGTCGATCAAAAGGCAGGCTAGGTTGAGTGGCCTGGCTTAATCAATCTTGTTGATCTAAAAGCTGGCTAGCCTCAGTGGGTCTGGTCTAATCGTGGTCTCCATCAAATGACAGGCTAGCCTCGATGGGCCTAGCCTAATCCGCAGTGTCAATCATAAGGCAGGCTAGCCTTAGTGGGTCTGGTCTAATCAGTGATGGCAATCAAAAGGCAAGCTAGCCTAGGTAGGCCTGGCCTAATCCATGGTGTCAATCAAAAGGCAGAGAAGCTTGGGTGGGCCTGGCCTAATTCATGGTGTCAATCAAGAGGTCAGCTATCCTGGGTAGGTGGGGCCTAAAAAGTTGTCTTAAACAAAAGGCAGGCTACCCTGGGTGAGCCTGGCTTAATGCCTGCTTTCAATCAAAATTCAGACCAGCCTGGGTGGGCCTGTCTTAATCAGTGGTGTCCATCAAATGGCAGGCTAGCCTGGGTGGGCGTGGCCAATCCGTGGTGTGAACTGAAATGCAGGCCAGCTTGGGTGGACCTTGTCTAATGTGTGGTGTCAATCAAAAGACAAGCTAGCCTGGATGGGCCTGGCCTAATCGGTGGAAGGGTCAAAAGGCAGGCTATCCTGAGTAGGCCTGGCCTAATCTATGGTCCCCATCAAACGGGAGGCTAGCCTGGGTTGGCCTGGTATAATCCATGTTGTCAATCAAAAGGCAGGCTAGCCTGGGTGGCCTGGCCTTATCCGTGGTGTTAGTAAAAGTCAGACAAGCCTGGGTGGGCCTGGCCTTATCAGTGGTGCCGATTAAAGGGTAAAATAGCCTGGGTGGGCATAGCATGAAGTGTGGCATCAGTCAAAAGGCAAACAAGCCTGGATGGACCTGGCCTTATACGTGGTGTCAATTGAAACGCAGGCTACCCAGGGTTGGCAGGGCCAAATGCGCGGTGTCAATAAAAAGGTAGAACAGCCTAGGTGAGTGTGGCCTAATCAGTGGTGTTGATCAAACTTCAGGCTACCCTGGGTGGGTCTGGCCTAATCCATGCTCTCCATGTAATGCAGGCTAGCCTGGGTGGGCCTGGCCTAATTCATGTTGTCAACCAAAAGGCAGACTAGCCTGGGTGGGCCAGGCCAAGCCGTGGTGTCAACTGAAACCCAGGCCAGCCTGGGTGGGCCTGGCCTAAACTGTGGTGTCAATGAAAAGGTAGGCTAGCGTAGGTGGGCCTGGCCTAATCAGTGGTGTCGATTAAAAGGTTTAATAGCCTAGGTGGGCATAGCATGAATAGTGGGGTCAGTTTAAAGGCAAAGAAGCCTGGGTGAGCCTGGCCTTATACGTGTTGTCAATTGAAGTGCACGCTACCCCGCGTGGGCCAGGCCTCACACCTCATGTTGGTCAAAATGTAGGCTAGCCTAGGTGGGCCTGGCCTAACCAGTGCTAAGGGTCAAAAGCCAGGCTAGTCTGAGTGTGTCTGGTCTAATCGAGGTCTCCATCTAATGGCAGGTTTCTTAGGTGGGCCTGGTCTAATCAGTGGTGTTGATCGAAATGCAGGCTAAATTGGGTGGGTCTCACCTAATCAGTGCTATCAATCAAAAGCCAGGCTAGCCTGACTGGCTTGGTCTAATCCTGGTCTCCATCAAATGGCAGGTATCTTAGGTGGGCCTGGCCTAATCAGTGGTGTCGACCAAACCAAAGTAGGCTAGCCTGGTGGGTCTAGGCTAATCCGTGGTGTCAATCAAAGCAAACTCTTCCCTGGGCAGGCCTGGTCTAATCCATGATGTCAATCAAAATCAGGCTAGCCAGAGTGGGCCTATTCTAACCAGTGGTGTCGATCAAAAAACAGTCTACCCTGAGAGGGTCCAACGGCAGGCTACCTGTGTGGGCCTGGCCTAATCCATAGTCTCCATCAAACATGAGGGTAGCTCAGGTGGGCCTGCCCTAATCCATGGTGTCAATCAAAAGATTGGCTAGGCTGGGTGGCCTGGCCTAATCAGTGGTGTCCATCAAAAGGCAGGCTAGGCTGAATGGGCCTGGTCTTATCCTTGGTAGCCATGAATTGGTAGCTAGCCGGGGTGGGCCTGGCCTAATCAGGAGTGATAATCAAAAATCAGGCTACTGTATTTGGTCCTGTCCTAAACTGTGGTCTCCATCACATGGGAGGCTAGCCTGGGTGGGCCTGGCCTAATCTGTGGTCTCCATCATAAATCAGGCTAGACAGGGTTGGCCTGGCCTAATCCTTGGTTTCAATCAAAAAGCAAGCTAGCTTGGCTGGGCCTGGCTTAATCAGTCTTGTCAATCTAAAGGCAGGCTAGCCTTAGTGGGTCTGGTCTAATCCTGGTCTCCCTCAAATGGCAGGCTAGCCTGGGGGGACCACTCTAATCCATGGTGTCAAACAAAAGGCAGGTTTGCCTGGGTTGGCCTGACCTAATCCGTGTTGTCAATTGAAGAACAGGCTACCATGGGTGGGCCTGACCTTTGCTTGGTGTCAATCAAAAGCCAGGCTAGCTTGGGATGGCCTGGTGTAGTCGTGGTCTCCATCAATGGCAAGGTGTGTAGGTGGGCCTGGAGTAATCACTGGTGTCGATGAAAAGGCAGGCTATCCTGGGTCGCCCTGGCCTTATGCGTGATGTCAATCAGAAAGCAGGCTAGCCTTGGTGGGCCTGGCCTAATCAGTGGTATCAATCAAAAGTCAGGCTAGCCTGAGTGTGCTTGTTCTATTCGTGGTCTCCATCAATGGCAGGTATCTTAGGTGGGCCTGGCCTAAGCAGTGGTGTTGATGAAAAGTCAGACTAAGCTGGGTTGGCCTGGCCTCATCCATGGTGTCAATCAAAAGGTAAGCTAGCTTTACTGGGCCTGGCCTAATCCATGCTATTGATAATAGGCACTCTTGCCTGGGGGTCCTTGGCCTAATCTTGGTGTCCATCAAAAGCCAGTGTATCCTGGGTAGACCTAGACTAATCCATGATGTCAATCAAGAGGTAGCCTCTCCTGGGTGGGCCAGGCCTAATCAGTGGTCTCCATCACACAGGAGGCTAGCCCGGGTGGGCCTGGCACAATCCATGGTGTCCATCAAAAGGTAGGCTCACCTGGGTGAGCTTAGCCTAATTCGTGGGATAAATCAAAAGGCAGGCTTGCCTGAGTGGCCTACCCTAATCCTTGGTCTCCATGAAATGGTAGGGAACAATGGTGGGCCTGGCCTAATCCGTGGTGTCGATCAAAAGTCAGGTTACTCTGGGTGGACCTCGCCTAATCCATGATCTCCATCAAAAGGAGGAAAGCCTGGGTGGACCTGGCCTAATCCGTGGTGTTGATCAAAAGCCAGGCTAGCCATGGTGGGCCTGGCCTAATCAGTAGTGTCAATCAAAAGACAGGCTAGCCTGAAAAGCCTGGCCTAAGCCTCGGTATTCATGAAAGGGCCTTTTAGCATGGGTGGGCCTGACTTAATCAGTTGTGTTGATCAAAAGGCAGACTATCCTGAGTGGTCCTGTCCTACTCCATGGTTTCAGTCATGCGGAAGGCTGGCATAGGTGGGCCTGGCCTAATCCGTGGTGTCGATCAGAAGTCAGTATAGCCTGGGTGGGCCTGTCCTTATCCACAGTGTCAACTGAAAGGCAGGTATCCTGGATAATACTGGCCTAAAATGTGTTGATCAAAAGGCAGGCTAGGCTGGATGGACCTGGCCTTATCCATGGTGTCAATCAAAAGGCAGACCAGCCTTGGTGGGCCTGGCCTAATCAGTGTTGTCATATGAAACACAGGCTACTGGAGGGTGTGCTGACCTAATGCGTGGTGTCGATCAAAAGGGAGGCTAGCCATTGAGGGCCTAGCCTAATCCATAGTGTCGCTCAAAAAGCAGACTAACCTTGGTTGACCTGGTGTAATCAGTGGTGTCAAAAGGCAGGCTAGCCTGGGTTGGCCTGGGGTAATGCATGATGTCATTCAAAAGGGTGGCTAACCTGGGAGGGCCTGGCCTAATCCACAGTGTCGATCAAAAAGAGGGCTAGCCTTGGTGGGCCTGGCCTAATAGGTGGTATCTGATCAAAGCCAGGCTAGCCTGAGGGCACCTGGTCTAATCATGGTCTCCATCACTGGCAGGTAGCTTAGGTGGGCCTGGACTAATCAGTGGTGTTGATCAAAAGGGAGGCTAACCTGGGTGGGCCTGGCCTAAACAGTGGTGTCCATCAAAAGGCAGGCTAATCTGATTGGGCCTGGCCTAATCTGTGGTTTCAATATAGTGGCAAGCTAGCATGGGTGGTCCGGGCCTAATCCGTGGTGTCATCAGAACACAGACTAGCCTGGGTGGGCGGGGCCTAATCAGTGGTGTCACTCAAAAGGCAGTCTTGCCTGGGTGGGCCTGGCCTAGTCCATGCTGTCAATCAAGGGGTAGGCTATCCTGGGTGGGTGTGGCCTCATCAGTGGTGTCACTCAAAGGCAGTCTTGCCTGGGTGGGCCTGGCCTAGTCCATGCTGTCAGTCAAGGGGTAGGCTATCCTGGGTGGGCGTTCCAGAATCAGTGGTTCGATCAAGAGGCAGGCTGGCTTCAGGGGGCCTGGTCTAATCAGTGGTGTCAATTCAAGGCAGGCTAGCCTGGATGGCCCTGTCCTAATTCATGATGTCAATCAACAGGTCGTCTATCCTGGGTGGGCATGGCCTAATCGGTGGTGTGGATCAAAAGTCAGGGTAGCTTGAGCATTCCTGATCTAATCTGTGGAGTCAATCAAAGGCAGGCTTGCCTGGGTTGGCCTGACCTAATCCGTGGTGTCAATTGAAGAACAGGCTACCGTGGGTGGGCCTGACCTAATGCATGGTGTCGATCAAAAGCCAGGATAGCCTGAGATGGCCTGGTGTAGTCGTGGTCTCCATCAGTAGCTGGTAGTTTAGGTGGGCCTGGAGTAATCAGTGGTGTCGATGAAATGGCAGGCTAGCCTGGGTTGCCCTGGCCTTATGCGTGATGTCGATCAAAAAGCAGGCTAGCCTTGGTAGGCCTGGCCTAATCAGTGGTATCGATCAAAAGCCAGGCTAGTCTGAGTGCGCTTGGTCTAATCGTGGTCTCCATCAATGGCAGGTATCTTAGGTGGGCCTGGCCTAAGCAGTGGTGTTGATGAAGTCAGGCTAAGCTGGGTTGGCCTGGCCTCATCCGTGGTATGGATTAAAAGGCAGGCAAGCCTGGGTGTGCCTGGCTCAATCCATGGTGTCAATCAAGAGGTAGTATATCATGGATGGGCCTGACCTAATCAGTGGTGTAGATCAATAGCTAGTGAAGCCTTGCTGGCCCTGGCCTAATCCATGCTGTCAATCAAGAGGTAGGCTAGCCTGGTTGTGCATGACCTAATCCATAATGTCGATCAAAAGGTAAACAAGCCTGGGTGGGCCTGTATCCATGTTGTCAATTGAAATGCAGGCTACCCTGGGTGAGCCTGGCCTAATATGTGGTGTGGATCAAAAGGCAGACCAACCTAGGTGAGCTCGGCCTAAACAATGGTGTTGATCAAAAGGCAGTCTAGCATAGTTGTGCCTGGCCTAATCCATGGTGTCAATCAAAAGGTAGGCTAACCTGGGTTGGCCTGGCCTAATCAGTGGTGTCAATGAAAAGGCAGGCTAGTCTAAGTGGACCTGGTTTAATCGTGGTCTCCATCAAACGGCAGGCTAGCCATGGTGGGCCTGCCCAAATCAGTGGTGTTGATAAAAAGGCAGGCTTGCCTGCGTGTGTCTGGTCCAATCGTGGTCTCCATCAAACAGCAGGTGGCTTAGGTTCATGACCTAATCACTGGTGTTGATTAAAAGGCAATCAGGCCTGGTTGGGCCTGGCCTAATCACTGGTGTCAATCAAAATGTAGGCTTGCCTGGATGGGTCTGACCTAATCAGTGTTATTGATCAAAAGTCAGGCTACCCTGGGTGGCCTGCCTTATTGAGTGGTGTTGAGCAAAAGGCAGACCAGGATGGCCTAACCCATGATTTCAGTCAAAAGGCAGGTTATGCTGAGTAGGCCTCGCCTAATCCATGGTCTCCATCAAAGGGGAGGTTATCCTGGGTGGGACTAGCCTAATCCGAGTTGTCATTCAAAAGGCAGGCTAGCCTGGGTGGACCTGGCCTACTCAGTGGTGTAGATGAAAAGTCAGGCTACCCAGGGTGGGCCTGGCCTAATCCATTGTCTCCGTCAAATGGGAAGCTAGCCTGGGTGGGCCTGGCATAATCCATGTTGTCAGTCAAAAATCACACTAGCCTGGGTGGGCCTGGCCTAATCAGTGGTCTCAATCACAAGGAGGGCTAGCCTGAGTGGGTCTGGCTTAATCCATGGTGTCAATCAAGAGGTAGGATATACTGGGTGGGTGTTGCCCAATCATTGATGTCCATCAAAAGGCAGTCTTGCCTGGGTGTCCCTGGGCTAATCCATGATCTCAATGAAATGGCCAGCTATCCTAGGTCGCCCTGGCCTAATGTGTGTTGTCAATCAAAAGGCAAGCTAGCCTGTGTGGCCCTGTCCAAATCCCTGGTATCAATCAAATGGTGGGCTAGCCTGGGTAGGCCAAGCCTAATCCATGGTGTCAATCAAAAGGTAGTCTAGCTGGGTGGACCTGGTCTAATCAGTGGTGTTGATCAAAGGCAGGCTAGCCTGCATGGGCCTGGTATAACCCTTGGTCTCCATGAAATGTCAGGCTAGCCTGGTTGGGCCTGGCCTAATCCGTTTTTTTCAATCAATATTCAGGCTACCTGGGCGGGCCTGGCCTAATCTGTAGTCTCCATCAAACATGAGGCTAGCCCAGGTGGGCCTGGCCTAATCCATGGTGTCAATCAAAAGGCAGGCTAGGCTGAGTGGGCCTGGCCTAATCCTTGGTTGCCATGAATGGTACACTAGCTGGGGAGGGCCTGACACAATCAGGTGTGATGGTCAAAAATCAGGCTACCCTATTTGGGCCTGTCCTTAACTGTGGTCTCCATCACACGGGAGTCTAGCCTGGGTGGGCCTGGCCTAATTCGTGGTCTCCATCAAATGGGAGGCTAGCCTGTGTTGGCCTGGCATAATCCCTGTTGTCAATCAAAAGTCAGGCTAGCCAGGTGGGCAGGCCTAACCCATGGTTTCGATCAAAAGGCAGACTAGCTTCAGTGGGCCTGGTCTCATCTGTGGCATTGATCAAAATGCAGGCTAACACGGGTGGACCTGGCCTAATCAGTGGTGTCAATCAAAAGCAAGCTAGCTTTGGTGGGCCTGGCTTAATCAGTCTTGTCGATCTAAAAGCAGGCTAGCCTTAGTGGGTCTGGTCTAATCGTGGTCTCTATCAAATGACAGGCTAGCCTGGGTGGGCCTGGCCTAATCAGTGATGGCAATCAAAAGGCAAGCTAGCCTGGGTAGGCCTGGCCTAATTCATGGTGTCAATCAAAAGGCAGAGAAGCTTGGGTGGGTCTTGCCTAATCCATGGTGTCAATCAAGAGGTAAGCTATCCTGGGTAGGTGGGGCCTAAGCAGTGGTCTTAAACAAAAGGCAGGCTACCCTGGGTGGGCCTGGCTTAATGCTTGCTTTCAATAAAAGTTCAGACTAGCCTGGGTGGGCCTGGCCTAATCCGGGGAAGGATCAAAAGGCAGACCAACCTGGGTGGGCCTGGCCTAATCAGTGGTCTCCATTAAGCAGCAGGCTAGCCTGGGTGGGCCTGGCCTAATCCTTGGTCTCCATGAATGGTACAATAGCCGGGGTGGGCCTGACCTAATCTGTGGTGTCAATCAAAAATCAAGCTACCCTGTTTGGGCCTGTCCTAAACCGTGGTCTCCATCACATGGGAGGCTGGCCTGGGTGGGCTTGGCATAAACCATAGTGTCGATTAAAATCACACTAGCATGAGTGGGCCGGCCAAATCCATGGTCTCCATCAAACGGGAGGCTAGCCTGTGTTGGACTATCTTAATCCCTGTTGTCAATCAAATGTCAGACTAGCCTGAGTGGGCCTGGCCTAATCTGTAGTCTCCATTAACTGGCAGGCTAGTGCAGGTGGGCCTGGCCTAATCAGTGGTGTTGATCAAAAGACAGGCTAGGCTGGGTGGGCCTTGCCTACTACATGGTGTAAATCGAAAGGCAAGCTCATCTGGATGGGCCTAATCCATGGTGCCAATTGAAAGTCAGGCTAGCCACTTGGTGGGTCTGGCCTAATACATGGTGTCAATCAAAATCAGGCTAGCCAGGATGAGCAAGGTGCTCTCATCAAAAGGCAGGCTACCCTGAGGGGTCAGGCCTAATCCATGTTGTCAAACAAAATGCAGGTTACCCTGGGTGGGCCTGGCCTACTCAGTGGAGTCAATAAAAAGGCACCCTAGCCTGAGTGGGTCTGGTCTAATTGTGGTCTCCATCAAATGGCAAGCTAGCCTTGGGGGACTATTCTAATCCATGGTGTCGATCAAATGGCAGGCTAGCTTGGGTCGGCCTGGACTAGCGCGTGGTGTTGATCAAAAGGCAGGCTCCCTGGGGTGGGCCTGGCATAAACCATGGTGTCAATCAAAAAGCAGGATAGCCTTGCTGGGCCTGGCCTACTTAGTGGTGTTGATGAAAAGGCAGGCTAGCCTGAGAGGCCCTGGTCTAATCGTGGTCTCCATCAAACTGCAGGCTAGAACAGGTGGGCCTGGCCTAATCAGTGCTGTCAATCAAAAGGCAGGCTAGCCTGGGTGGGCCTGGCCTAATCAGTGGTGTCAATCAAAAGGCAGGCTGCCCTGGGTGGACCCTGGCCTACTCTGTAGTTTCAATCAAAAGTCAGGCTATAAGAAATCTGTGGTACATATGCACAATGGAATATTACTCAGTCATTAAAAAGAACACATTTGAATCAGTTCTAATGAGATGGATGAAACTGGAGACCATTATACAGAGTGAAGTAAGCCAGAAAGATAAACACCAATACAGTATACTAATGTATATGTATGGAATTTAGAAAGATGGTAACGATAACCCTATATGAAAGACAGAAAAAGAGACACAGATGTATAGAACAGACTTTTGGACTCTATGGGAGAAGGCGAGGATGGGATGATTTGAGAGAATAGCATTGAAACATATACATTATTAAGTGTGAAACAGATCGCCAGTCCGGATTGGATGCATGAGACAAGTGCTCAGGGCTGGTGCACTCGGATGACCCAGAGGGATGGGAAGGGGAGGGAGGTGGGAGGGGGGTTCAGGATGGGAACACATGTACACCCATGGCTGATTCATGTCCATGTATGGCAAAAACCACTATGATATTGTAAAGTAACTAGCCTCAAACTAATAAAAATAAATGAAAATAAATAAATAAATAAAATTCTTATGAAAAGTAAAAAAAAAAAGGAAAGTCAGGTGTCCCTGGGTAGGCCTGGCCTAATGCGTGGTGTCATGCAAAAGGCGGACCAGGCTGGGTGAGCCTGGCCTAGTCCATGGTCTCAATCAAAATGCAGGCTAGCCCGGGTGGGCCTGGCCTAATCCGTGGAGCAGATCTAAAGTCAAGCTACCCAGGGTGCGCCTGGTGTAATCCATGGTCTCTGTCAAAGGGGAGGCTAGCCTGGGTGGGCCTGGCATAATCGATGTTGTCAATCAAAAGTCAGGTAACCTGGGTGGGCCTGGCCGAAAACATGGTGTCAATTGAAAGGCATGCTCGTCTGCTTGGGCCTGGCCTACTTCATGGTGTCAATCAAAAGTCAGGATAGCCAGGGAGGCCCTGGCCTAATCCATGGTGTCCATCAAAAGGCAGACTAGCTTGAGTGGCTCGGTTCTGATCTGTAGCATTGTCCAAAAACAGGCTAGGCTGGTGGGCCTGGCCTAATCCATGGTCTGTATCATAAATCAGGCTAGACAGTGTG